>NC_068400.1:10109894-10409894 GCF_023724105.1 Carassius gibelio | reverse complement strand
AGTGGATGCCCATGAAATAAAGAGCTGGTCGCTCTTCCGGAAAGCACTAGTCCTGTTCATATATGTCCGTTAAGCACGGACGGGACACAGAGCATTTAGCCTCTCATCCTCCGGGGAGGAAAAAGGTGAAGGGTCAAAAGCGGACAGCTCCAACACCTCTGAAGTGAACGCAGGGAAGCACTTCGGCATGAAGGCCGGATTAGGCTTAAGGGAAACCATATCTCCACTAAGAGAAAATTTAGTGCACAAGGGATGAACCGAAAGTGCATGTAGCTCACTGACACGTTTGGCTGATGCCAAGGCCAAGAGCAAAGCTGTCTTGAAGGACAGCAGCTTTAGGGAAATACTTCAAGAGGTTTAAAAGGATACTGAGACAGAGCCTCCAACACCATGGAGAGGTCCCACTCAGGCACGCTTCATAAATCTGCGGATTAGATAATGTTGCCCGACTGTTGAGCCCTCAAAGCCCACATGAAAGGCCGAAATCGCAGCCAAGTAGACCTTAATTGTGGAAAAAGACCTGCCTTTTCCCAAGAGGACTTGGAGGAAACACAAAATATCAGGAACTGAGCACTGATAAGATGTGAGACCACGCCCATCAAACCACCCTTCGAACACTTGCCACTTACTGCCATACAAGAATCGCATAGACACAGAGTGGGGGGCACCATCTGAATCGCTCCCTTGTTTAGGAGGGAGGATATTTCCTCTTTCAGAATGTGTGAGGCGTTCTCTTCTGTGTGTGAAGAGAGAACGCCGTTGAAATGCGGGGGTTTCATTGAAAACTGCAGTCTGTATCCCTGCATTATAGTACGCATCACCCACTCGGGAGCCGAAACAGTTCACCAAGCCCATTCGTGATTTGCAAGTGTTCCCACCCGAGCTGCAGCGGGGCTGTGTAAGCCCAGCTGGTTTATTTGTGATGCAATGGCGCCATCTAGTGGACACACCAGGGGCAACATGCAGGGGTTCAGACAGATTTCCTCTCTCCGCGGGGAGATGGACTCTCTCTGCGGAGAGAGATCCTCTCTCCATAACGAATTCATTTGATTCGTTTGTTTTAATGTGTTTTTTGTTTTTCTGTGTGTTTTGTGTTGGGGAAACACTGGGGCCGAAGCCTTTATTGGTTGGGTGAGGGGAACAGAGTGTATGCGGTGTGGTTACACTGCTTTTGCACTTTTCCTCACAACAGACCCCCTGAACGTGAGGGGGGAACACACACCGTTCATTAAACACATGGGCTGGGCAGCCTCGAACGAAGAGGAATCGATCCATCCGCGGGAGACCCTGCGTCTTTTGAACGGGGGTCCTGGGACAGGGAGAGAGTCCGAAGGGCTCGTGGCCCATGAACGCGGACTCGATGCCTCCATCAATCGAACATCAGGCAGGCCGCTTACTTTTCGAGTCGATGGGGTTAGGGTTAGATGGTCCTCCAGCCGCGGCCGCGGCTTGGACGGCCTGGCGAGCATTACGAAGGACGAGGTCGTTCACCGTGAGGATCTCCTTCCACAAGTGTAGAGAAGGAGTTCGCTTTTTTAGCTGTTGCCCTAATTCGTCCAAAATCTCCGCCTGGTAAGCGGAGAGGAGAGACGAGACGTTCAGGGCCCTGACTGCCAAGGCCGAGGACTTGTATGCGGCCTGGTGAACTGAGGCAGAAAAACGGTCCAGCTTGTTGGGCAAGACCGGCTTAGGGGGAGCGAGCAGCCCGCCCTGAGTGGGGTTAAGGTGCCTGGCGATGGAAGGCTCGATAGCGGGGGGGTCGCCCATACCATGAGCTGCCATATCCTTTACTTAAAGGCCCGAAAGGACGTGTTTGAAGTCGAGCGGTTCGCTCCAGTTGTGCCTCATATGCTTAGCGCACGCTGGAAGGACGGGGAAGAGTTGTTTCCCCGGACCGGTAGGAGATCCCAACACTTTTCCGTCGTAAATATCCCTCTCCTGGTCGGTGGCGCTCTGTGGAGCCGGCCACTCAATGTTGAGGCGAGCGGCCGCTCGCTCACACACTTCCAGGAGGATGGACTGAGGCAGGGCTGCGTGGCCGCTAGCCTGGGGAACGCCGGAGGGCGGGATGGCATCCTCGTCCTCTGAGACCCCGAGAAGGGTTGCATCATCCTCATCGCCGGAACCGGCCGGTTCATCGGCGAGCATGAGGTTGCCCGCGAAGATGTCCTCTTCGGGGAATGCGGGATTGGGCTGGTCAGCCCAAACAAGTGAGGAGGCGCCCCTGGAGTCCCCCGGTAGCGCGTCGTCGTCACCGTGTCCCAGATCTGAGTCAGTAAAACCGAGCTCGGAGCACTGGGTCGCTGCAACCTTAAGATGGCGTCGTAAAACATTTTTGGGCAGCATAAGGCAATGACTGCAATTTTCCGCGTTCTCCAAGGCTTCTTGAGCGTGTTTAAGGCCCAAGCAAACCACGCAGAACGGGTGAAGGTCCTTAGCAGCGATGAGTGCTCCACACGCGGCCGGGCAGGTCCGTGATAGGCTATTCCCCGGAGAAGCGTTATGTATAGAAAGCGACATACCTGAATGCAGAACACAGCAGAAAAAGCTGAGAAGACGACAGTCACGTCTGGCGGAGGCTGATCAATTGATATGTCCTCCTGAAGACACGAAGGTGAGCATCGTAATCCAACCGAACTGTGTCAATGCAGAGATCGCGAGAAGCGAATGTCAACTGGAGAATAGCAGCGCTGCAGCCATTATTATACCCCTAGGTAAGGGGGCGGGCCCTTACCTGGCATTGGCTGCGCGCTTCTGTCTGTCTAGCCAGACTTGGTGCAATTGGATGCTTCTGCAGAGGTCAGGTACGGATGTCCTTCCCAAGGCCGTGCACAGACATTTTGAGGGGCAGTGGCCTAAACCAAAAAAAGGGGCACTAAGGGGGTGGTTGCTTGTTAACACAAATTATTACAAAATGTACAATTAAAAAAGAAGACAGAACACGCTCAAATACATTTCAGACTTTATTGTAGAAGTTTTGATAGAACATCACAATTACACATTACTGATACTTTTTTATATTTACTTGTTCCATTTACAGCAACACTGTATGTTACATTGTATTTCTTTACATGAGCAGGATCTGATGGATTTTGTAACTGAAGCAAAAACTCAAAGTCTTCTGGCTTTTTCTCCCTTGTATACATGGCTGGTGGCTGCCTCACTCTCCATTTCTTCCTGTTCTGCATCTGTCTCTTCCCTCTCTGTCTCATTGTATTGCCTTTCTTTCTCATTCTGAACTTTTTCTGTCTCCGGCTCAGTTCCAAGACCTTCACTTTTACTCCGTTGAATTGATTCTGACGCATTTTCATCTTAATATAGAGAATGAATAACAAACCTGTTACAATCATATTTTAAATACAATTGTTAGGCTTTAGTGCTAATTAAATGTATGTTCTTGTAATATAATTACTCTTCCATTCAAATAATTTAATGTCTATCTTTCTTGTTATAAAACTCTAGCATATTCAGAATCCTTTATTGTCAGCCAGTTTAACAACACTTACCTGTAAGTGTCTGATTTGGCTGATGCTGAATGGGCTCTCCCTCACTCTCTTAGCCTGCCTCTGCCTCATCTTCAAAGGAGTAATAAGTAATAGACATTTAATTTCATAGCATACAGCCTAAATCTATATATACAACTCATTTAGAGCTTATGATGTGTTAGTCTCAACTAAGACAAGTGATTATAATGGGAGATATACTTACAATAATTAAACAGACAAACTGTCTGCTAACTGTTCTATATGATGATTTACCTGCTGGCTTGCTGGAGCTTTGAATCCATGTTTGCAATGTTGAACTGCCTTTAGCAGCCTCCCTTCTCTCTTTCTCTCTCTGTCTCTGTCTTCTTTTTTGTGAAGGCATTGTTTTTTTTGTTTTTTTTTTTATGGTTGTCTTGTCTACAAAGTGTGCCAACAACAGAAAATGTAGTTATTTGTATTAGATCTGATCTGATTGAGAGTACAATTATAATTTGATTAGACAAGCAGCTTCTTAGAACGTGGATATGTTGTACAAGTTGTTAGCACTAGTAGAAGACCAAGAGCACAAAACATTACCGACATAAAAAAAAAAAAAAAAAAAAAAAAAAGATTAATTTCGCAGATTCAACCACTGTCTTGCATAGCCTACCTGTTAATGCAACAGCTTTCGTGAACTGTCGTGTTCACAAGCAGTGGCGGCTCCAGACAATTTTGATTGGGGGGGCAATGGGGGGTCCTGGTCTTTTCAAGGGGGGTCTCATGAAAACCAACAAAAAATACAGTGGACATGGCTAATAACTGCATATTTCTGCTACTAAACAACAAAAACACCTTTGCAATGTAAACAAATGACAGGCTACATTTGTTATTCATATCCTTCACACTGCACTTTCATGTCAGGTATATTATGCATTTTTATTGACATTGATATTTTTACATTTATTTCCAGATAGATATTGAGTTTACAGGCTAAAGTGGTCTTGCTGTTGTAAACACTGTTGCTATTGTAGAAAAAAATATTTGCATCACATTTAAAATCTGAATTGTTTTTATTTTTATAATGATAATTCAGAGAATGAGAAAATCTGAATAAGCCTTACCAGTGTTGTGATAATTATTTTTACGTGTTAAAAATAAATAAGTACTGTAATATAATAAAAGTTTATTCAAATAACATAAAAAAGACCAGACCCCTCGATGCCTGTGAAACTTTTCACCCTCAAACAACACGCTAGTGTTACTTCTACACTACAGGCTACACACAGCAATATAAACAACGTATCTGCATGTTCTCACATCACATCGTTCTTGTAAAATAATAATAAGTAAATAAACACCAAAATCACTTCGCTGAGAATGAAACACCACTTACCAACTGCCACGATGTTGAAAATATCCTCTAGCAATTAAAAAATGCGCGTGCAGCGTGAGGAAATTTCCCGGTTGGATGAGGTCGTAGTCAGGTGAACGGTCATCATGTTGGTCATTTTATTTACGACTAAATTATTATTATTAAATTGTACTAATATTATGATTGGGCGTGGGCAGGCATTCACAAAAGTTTATGTTATTACAAAAAAAAAAAAAATGAGGAAATTTTGCTTTGACAAAGGGCACTTAAGGGGCAAAGGAGCAGGTGCTCAAGTGAACCGGTTCTTTCGGACAATTCGATCAAATAAACCAGCTGAAAAAAAAATGGTTCACCGGTTCTTTTGCGCTCGATGTAATGCCGTCATTGGCGATGATTGCCCTTCATTCAAGCCTTTGGTTTACCCGCGCTTATAACATTAGCACAGAATCAGTTCAGAATCAATCACCAAAAGAATCAGTTCGGTTCAGATGCGCTCTGTGTCAGTCTGCTTCACGCTGAATCACGCATGCGCAGTTATCATCAGCTCATCGGTTCTCGAATCGGACGCGTCCGACAGAAACGGTTCTCGGTTCAGTGTATGAATAAATGTCGAAATAATTATTATTTATTATTGTTCTGCGTAGTTTGAAGAGAAACATTTTTGGATCTTTATCCCGAATATATATATATTTTTTAATCAGGAAGAGGCTGGGGGGTCAAATGGGGGGTCAAGGCATTTTTTGGCAGGGTCTTGAGACCCCCCAAGACCCCCCCTGGCGCCGCCGGTGTTCACAAGCGCCGCAGGCGCAGACACATACTGTGAGTGATGCTGCGGAGTGCGGAGCGAGCGGGAAAACCTGGAGCGGATTCGCGGAATCAACGGAATGCTTTGAGCGGAGCGGTGGGGAAAAGGGGCACCTCAGTCGATGAGGGCAGATGGGCAGTGGCTCTGGCCACCGGGCCACCCCCCTGTGCACGGCCCTGGCCTTCCCATAGGTGGATCTCGAACACGAGATGATGAAAGAGAACAACGAGGGCGGTAGAGTCTATGGTTACACACAGAGCCGTTTCAAACACCACATTGCTTCCTTTCGATGGAACATACCAACACAAACTGGGGGGGGGGTCATTCTCATACTACATTCATTTACTACAACCAGGGCGTCTTGTGTGAGTTTGTTTGCAGACTGCTGTTGTCACTGCTACAAACTTATACGAATAATTAATCGAAAATATAATTTCCTGCAGCCAGTGCAACCCCTTCCAGCGTAGCAACCCCCCGGTGTAGCCCTTATATCTGTCTGCTGACATTCCGTCAAATGAGTCACACGATGCTCCCAAAGAAAGGCTACTCACTTGTCCTGCTGCGTACACACACAGCACTGTCAGAAACAACGGTCTACGGTCAGAACAAGACACCGGACATCTCCTCTTGGCGTCGACTCTTTCGAAGCATCGGATTCATTTCAAATTCACGATATAGAGTTTAGAAGTTTTTTTTTTTTCTAAAGTTTCTTTCTTCTAATTCCCTTTTTTTCTTAAGAAAAGCATTCACCCCCTGGACTTTTTTGGTGGAGCCGAGCCTTATCAGGTAACGTTTAAAAAAAAAATTTGTTCATTGTAATATTTAGCAAGATCTATTGAACGAAATAGCAATATACTTTACACAACCGGAGTGGACTGGTCATCTGTAGAAGTCGGCGTGACTAGTTCATCATCAGAGAGAAAGTGTCAGATTATTATTCCCTCTGGTCTGCACGCACACTTGCACTACAGTTTCTGGTCAGGTATTGTGAAAGAAGTCGGTGTTTGAGATTCTGTGTGACACTAGGCGGAACTAGCATTAATATTCATTTAGTCATTTAGCAGACGCTTTTATCCAACGCGACTTACAAATGAGGAGAATAGAAGCAGGGCCGGCGCGTGCCGGGCGGCAAGAGAGAGAAGGCGAGAGAGATTATCGCACTTATATCAACATAATTGTTTTAGTATAAAAAAAAAAAAAAAAAGTCAAAACGAATAAAATTATCTGGTTATGAGTACAATCGCCTCCGTGGAAGAGCGCTTTTCGCTGCTTTGACAATGTTTGACAATGTATTTGGATTTTTATATGACATCGCATCTCTCAAAGAGAAGGAGAATACAGTTCTTCAGGATTGCTTAGGGCTGGAAAAGGCCCTGACTCATGGAGACTCGCGGGATGTTGATGGGCATGCATTGTTTGAAGAGCTTTGTGCAGACGCCTGGTTGCTGGATCTAAACCACTGGATGCGCTTTAATTCATCTGCGAAAAAGGGATGGAATCAATTTTTCCAAATGTTTTTGTAGCATTGACAGTGCTTCTCACTCTCCCCTTCACTATGAGCTCTGGAGAACGCAGTTTCTCAAAGCTTAAACTGATTAAAAAAAATTATATCAGAAGTACAAATTAAACTCGAGGACGCAGGCAAAGCGTTTTCAACTGCGAAAGCCCGACGCGCACGCTTCTGAAATATGTGTGTGAATGTGTATCAGTCATGAAAAGTCGAAACCTCCAGTTTTGTGAGCTAAAAAGTTGTGTGCATATGTTTAGTTTTATTCTGTACACTATCTATTAGCCTATAAAACAGAAATGATATGCAGTTGTTGCATTGTGTACCTTTTTCACCTTTTTGCAGAATGGATAAAAACTCTGAAAACATGCGTGCACGTTTTTATTTTAGTGTAGTTTCATAGATAAAATGATGTTTACATGCATCTTAAGGATCCCTAATTGTGAATGTGAGGTGGGGGCGGCATGATCGTGCTCTGCCTAGCGGCATTTGAGCTTGCGCCGGTGTTACGGTTTAACTGGTTACCGTGTTATCTGGTGACCAACTTCCTGTTTAGGTCTCCGCTGCAGATGTGCTGGAACGACAGCAGCAGCTTCGCCGATTCTGAAAGCACAAACTGACGTGATATTAAGTGCCTAATAAACGCAGACTTGCTCATTGCATGATTTTGATATTCTTTCAGAGATAACAAGTTATAGGTATGATCGACCGTAGCGGCTGAAGTAAGTAGGATAAACAATAAAAATAAAATAAAGTAAATCTGTGTTGGCACGGGTTTCGAACACGCGCTAAAAGATGAGGCGCCGCGAGACGACACTCACGAACCACCGAGCCACCGATCCTTACATAAGCAGCTCCAGATCTCTGTATTCAACACCGGAATCTTGGCGTCACATTGTGACACTGGCTGAATCAAGGAACTGTGACCGTGTTAACTTGTGACCTCTGTTTGCAAGCCAAAATCCAATTTTACTGTTGCTATAAGTTAACGATTCCAGCCAAAGCGCTTCTAATGCTGCTAAATGATTTGATACGATCTGAAAAATTACTCATCGTCAAAAATTACGAATCACATTAATGTAAACATGCATAACAACAGCCCAACGTTTGAGTAGCTTAGTTCCATTGGTTCATTGGCAAAACACATTCTTACAGTGGCAGGCTGCCCACATACACTTCTTATTTTACAACATAAAAAAAATATATATATCACCTGTCATCTATCCAAAACAACATTTAAAGTGTTACTAAATAGCCACAACTTTTAAAGAGTGTCAAAAAAACTAGTAAAAATCAGGATTTCGAAATGGATCCATATCTGTTGGGACATTGTTCCCATGCAACCTCTCAGCCACAATGTCAAAATATGTAAATGACAAATTTCCAAAATCTTTCAATCAATGCTCCACAAGTTATTTTCACAATCCCTTTTATTGTAAGATACAATGGATTTATAGGTACAAGGAATTTATCTTGGTGTACTAGACATTTGTCAAAAATACAAAGAAAACAAAATGAATCAAAGAAATGTTAATGCTCAAATCAATCATGCTACAAAAGACAGTGTACACAGAAGTGGTTCATTTCACTGGTTCATAATCACTAAGCTCATTGGTTTGACGATGCCATCACTAAATCAATGAACTGACTTTAGCTGAAAAATGACTGTTGTTCTCCATTTTCCTGTTGACACTGTAAAGCTGCTTTGACACAATCAGTATTGTATAAAGCAGTATATAAACAAAGGTAAAAAAACAAATTCATATAACACTTCTAGAGGACTTTTCACTGCTTTACCACACACACACTTAAACACACGCAGGACAAATCAAATCTTCCTCAATAGGAGGCTGACCAACACAGTTCCAGTGAAACCATAGGTCACATGTGATATTAATCTGTGAAGAATGCATGTTGCACTAGACAATGTGCCTGTGTTAACTTGTTTATCATCTATTTTGTTAAATAAAGATTATGTGAAATATTATCTATTATATTGTCTAAATGCTGGTGAAAAACCTGAATAAAAACAACACAGAACATTTTCACGAGCTTTAATGGTTGTAACGGAAATGGCCATTTGGGTTCAATCAAAACTTTGATGGTCTTTGCATGTAAGTCTGTAATGACAATTTTATGTAGTCAATTGTGCTTTGTGTCTAGTTGATTTCAATTCAGATGCATACAATCACAACCATTCAAGCAGAAAAATATGTTGCAAAGTTATTTAAACAAAGTAAATTACACTTTACAGCAAAGTAGTGCAACCTATTATAATTAAATATTCTTCCTCAAAGTGAAATGATGCATTCTGTACATCTAGTTTTGCAGTTCATAGCCAAGAAGTGTATGTGGGCAGCCTGCCACTGTAAGAATGTGTTTTGCCAATGAACCAATGGAACTAAGCTACTCAAACGTTGGGCTGTTGTTATGCATGTTTACATTAATGTGATTCGTAATTTTTGACGATGAGTAATTTTTCAGATCGTATCAAATCATTTAGCAGCATTAGAAGCGCTTTGGCTGGAATCGTTAACTTATAGCAACAGTAAAATTGGATTTTGGCTTGCAAACAGAGGTCACAAGTTAACACGGTCACAGTTCCTTGATTCAGCCAGTGTCACAATGTGACGCCAAGATTCCGGTGTTGAATACAGAGATCTGGAGCTGCTTATGTAAGGATCGGTGGCTCGGTGGTTCGTGAGTGTCGTCTCGCGGCGCCTCATCTTTTAGCGCGTGTTCGAAACCCGTGCCAACACAGATTTACTTTATTTTATTTTTTTTGTTTATCCTACTTACTTCAGCCGCTACGGTCGATCATACCTATAACTTGTTATCTCTGAAAGAATATCAAAATCATGCAATGAGCAAGTCTGCGTTTATTAGGCACTTAATATCAAGTCAGTTTGTGCTTTCAGAATCGGCGAAGCTGCTGCTGTCGTTCCAGCACATCTGCAGCGGAGACCTAAACAGGAAGTTGGTCACCAGATAACACGGTAACCAGTTAAACCGTAACACCGGCCCTGAATAAAGCAATCAAAAACAACAACAAAAGCAAAGTATAGAAGTAAAAAGCAAAAATATAAGTGCTATAACAAGCCTCAGTTAGCTTAAAAATGTAATAAGAAAACCGGTAGAATAGAAAAAGAATAGCAAACTAGTGTTAGAGGTCTTTTTTGCTTTTGTTAATTTTATAATAAATAAAAAGGAAAACTGAATACAAAAAGATTAAACAAGAATTTCAATTAGTTATTAAATTAGAATTTTTTAAAAGAATAGAATTAGAATAGTGAGTGTTAAAGTTAGAGGGTCAAATAAAGATGTGTTTTAAGCCGATTCTGGAAGATGGCTAAGGACTCAGCTGCTCGGGTTGAGTTATTTCACCAGGAGGAACATTTAATTTAAAAGTCCGTAAAAGTGACTTTGTGCTTCTTTGGGATGAACAATCAAGCGACGTTCACTTGCAGAATGCAAGCTTCTAGAGGCACATAAGTCTGAAGCAACGAATTTAGGTAAATGGGTGCAGAGCTAGTGGTAGTTTTGTAGGCAAACATCAATGCATTGAATTTTATGCGAGCAGCTATTGGAAGCCAAATTGATAAACAGAGGAGTGACGTGATTCTTTTTGGCTCATTAAAAAATTAATCTTGCTGCCGTGTTGATAGAACTGGCTGGATGACCTGTCAAGAGAGTAATATTCATGAGTTTCACGTTAATGAGTTTCCCCGTATAGTCTTAATGTGCCGCTAAAAGTGCTCCTTGGATCAAAAAACAAAACGGAAAAAAAACTTTTCGGTGACGTCAATTCGTCCTTTTGTATATGTAATCAATTTAGGCACCGCAAAATATTAAACCATTTTTTTTAAACCGCCAGCTTTAATGAAAACATGAAGATTGTTTTAAATGTAATAAAATCCCTGGAGTTGTGTGATCTATCAAACATATAGTCCAGAGTATGCGAGTGTATTAAATGTCATAGTTTAGCTACCATTTACTGTCATGAAGTGATAAATAACACCAACACTAAACTTTCCTTTTTCACTCATTTTAGTTTTTAGGAAAGACAAATATGATCTGTTGTTTGTAACTGTTTCAAATTTATTGTCCATTAAAATTTCTAAATTTCATCATTCAGTTGTAGCTAATTTATTTGCTCATGAATATTAATTATAAGGTCCAGAAAGGCTACAACGAAAAGGCATGGCCAAGAAATATGATCTTGGTCATCAAAATGTCCTTTCTGACTAACGTGAAATGTAATGTAATTGTGTTTCAGTGAATACAGCCATGGTTTACTGGATTCTTCTTGGATTTATTGGAATAATTGGATCTCTAACTGGTAAGTCACTTTATTTTCTTTTAATGCATCTTAATATATATTTTGTGGCTATATCTATCTATCTATCTATCTATCTATCTATCTATCTGGCGTAGGACTGGGGGTGGTAAAGGGTACCTAGTACAAGGGCGTAACTTTGGGTCTACCATTGGGGGGGTTAAACTCGCGGCATTTTAATTTATTAATTTATTGAATAATTTTCTTGTGTAAAAGGTAACATGCTAATTTGCATAACTTAATTATGCAACCCCCCCCCCTTAAGTAAGCCTTACTTAACCTTTTCACACGTAAGTTTAAAAGTTTTTCAAGGCCACCCTTATTGATCATAGTATCGCTTTATGGTTCCTATGGAGATTAATCATTCATTACTTGTTAGCGCTGAATGACTGATGATTTGCTTTTATTTCCTTACATATCTTTGATATTCCGATTGTCTAATGTGTGCAAGTGGATGTGTTTTGTTGTTCAATTAACTTTAGTTGGGCTGTATTCGCAACGTATTTTAGGTATCCATCTTATTAAAATACCTAAAAAAAATACTTGTCACACTTTAAGAAACGCTGAGTTAACTTAACACCTAACCTAGCAATAGGGGTACCTCCGTTTGGTCGGGATTTTTCTTTTTTTGGCTGGTTTCGACAAACAATGAAAAATCGTTGTCTGGCTGCCTTTCAGTGTCCTTTCATCTTTCCGTCAGCTTTCTCCAACCATTCATCCCATCGACTGCGCAAAATAGAAAACAAACTTGGTAGAGAAAGGTTGGGTAATGAAAAGTGTTCGGTGCAGGGGCCATTACAGATTATTTAAAATGATACTATCTTTCTTGCTGGCAAATGAAATTAATAAAGAAAACGAACAAAAGTATTCATTCTGAATATTTTATATTTTAATCTGAATGATATTGATGGTTATATTAGTTGGATCTGATTTTTCTTTTGTGGGGGGGGGGGGGGGGTCATGACCCCCGTAACCCCCCTGCAAATTATGCGCATGCCCAGGGCCCGAGGCAGGGGGAGGGAGGCCCTTGGAAGTCAGTTTTCTATACATGCATATACATGCACTACCTTTTTATAGCATTTATGTACAAGAAAAAAAAAAGTTCCTGTGCAAAACTTAATTTGTAGTTAGGCACTGGTTTGGTATATAAGAGGCATTTTCATGCTGTGCAGGGCCCCACCACCCCTTTCGAATCAATATAAATGGTACGACCCGCAGTTCAGGTGCTTCTGCTGCGGACCAGCGGTGAATCGGTTAATGACACCGGAGCTGGAGTTAGCAGCAGTGATATGAACTAGGAAGAGTCATGACAATGACAATGCATGAACAGCAGTGTTTTTATTCCATGGAAAATAGTGCATTTTAATAAAATTAGCATAACTTCACCAAACTGTTACCATGAGGTTGAGCGGTCATTCCATGCCAAGGTTTACCATGGAGTGCCAACTCAACCGTATGGTCAAGCATGTTTTAAAAAAAATTTGACCATTATAAGAGGTTTCTGTTTTGAATCTATTTACATAATTTGGTTAAGTAAAGTGTTGGATGATAGAAAATGTTGGGAAAAAAAAAACTCCCCTTTGAAAGTACAGCCAAAAATAGTCCAAATGTCAGAGGTGATTTTTCAATTTAAATCTTGCTAGCAGCAGGAGTGAAAAGTTCTGTCAAAAAAAATATTGACCTCTAGTGGATGTCTGGAGCATAGCATACCTCAACAAAGTTATAGAGATGACCCAATCAGCTGGAGTTCAGTTCCACACATTTTTCATATACATCGACTACGCCACCCGGAACATACCGGGACTTGACAGCCCTACGAAAGGGCACTCAGCCAGGGGTGAGCATGGAGACGGAGATAGTTTAAAACTTGCAATTTATTTAGATGCACAACTGTAATGGTTCAAACATGTTTTTTTTTATGGATACAATTAAACATGCCTAATACACAAGTCTACCAGCTACAAAATGACCAGGAGGAGAAAAATGACCAGCAGGGGCCTTTTGGATTATCACCTCACACCATACCACAAACCACTCAATTGTGAACGGAATACAATTGGCCAAACACCACACTACCCCAAGTGGACACACTGAAAGTATAAAACCCCTGCTTTAAATGTTCCTACTTAAAAAAAACACACATAATTAACTGGTATAAACTAAGACATTCATATCACAACAGTTAAACTGTTACACAACAAACATTAAAACTCGGTCATACTGATGTACATTCATCTTGAAACAAGGTACTGGAAACCCCTGGAAGTGTAGTTACACCTGGGCTGCATTCAGCCCAGAGAAAACGTTGCACAACTTTTTTAAACCGAAACGCTTTTGCGTTGAACACACACTGTTCTGATGACGCAAGAGTTGCAACTATGGCAGCTGAGAAGGCCATTTTTTGTGAAGAATTTTCGGAGCCATCTACTTAGCCTCACATACTGACTTTATTTGTAGTTAATACGGTTTTAATACCCTTTTCTCTCATTTTTAGGAAAATCACTTAATTACCATTGTTTACTATACCAAATGTCATACACTTGCAATGAAGCTAAAAAAAAAAAATAAACTACATCATATTGATATCCTATATTTTTACAATAACTTGGAGAAGGGTATTCCTGCACAACCGGAGGCTGCAGTTACAGGACCGCAATTCTGGGACCGCAGTTTTAGGACCGTAGTATTTTTGTGACAGCGCCACCTACTGTACTGAATCAACACTAATTAAAGATGGACGACGTGGACAGCAATCAGACGGTGAGTATCGATATTTAATTAAGTTTTATTTTATAACGTTTAAACGGTGCAAAGTTTACATAGTGAGAACTGCTACCTATGAATTAATAATTAATTCCCACCAAATTAAGAATTTGTGAGCTAGTTTTATTAATTACTACGACGTTAATTCGTGGCTGTGATTTCATAAATCCTAATTGTGTTTTAATGACGAAGTATCATAAGTGAATCTAGCCTGCACATCAATTAAACTTATCAGATGACAAGAGCATGGTTGATGTAAGGTTTGTAAGATTTACCTGCAGCTTAATGTATTAGTGTGAATACTGGCTTAATAGTCGTTGTTTTACCATATTTAGGTATAAAATATATTTCATAATTAAACTGCACTGGCTGCCTAGTTGCCTGTTGTTTTGGCATTATTTTGCAATGATAAATAAGGCATTTGGCAATTTTAATAGTTTGTTAAAATTTGGCCTAATCTGCAGGTCTACTCCACATACAGTTATACATTGCTATCATGTGTTAGTTTCTGTCATGTTCTGCATGGCCAATATGAAGTGATTTATGGATTCAATTAGGCTCATTGTAGGACAGATGATTAAGAAAGGCACTAGGGATATTTTCATGATCTCAAAATATTCTAACAAGTACACTCTCTCTTTTCCAAGATACATATAACAATCCAAAGAGAGATCCCTGCCCGAATTGAAGAGATGCACCACATGCTGCAAGGACTTTCACTTTTCATATATATATTCCAGTTGAATATGTTAAACAAATGTTTCTTATTTATCTCTCTCTGTCTCTCGCTCTCTCTTTCTCTAGAGTTGAAGCCTACAGCCATTCTATCCATGCAGCAACTGATGGAGAAGGGGTTCACTTTGGTGCTGTTGTGATGTTGTCACAAAAATGACATGTATATACTGTACAGACCAAGAGTTTGGACACACCTTCTCATTTAAAGAGTTTTCTTTATTTTCATGACTATGAAAATTGTAGATTCACACTGAAGGCATCAAAACTATAAATTAACACATGTGGAATTATATATGGAATTATATACATAACAAAAAAGTGTGAAACAACTGAAAATATGTCATATTGTAGGTTCTTCTTTTGCTTTGATTCCTGCTTTGCACACTCTTGTCATTCTCTTGATGAGCTTCAAGAGGTAGTCACCTGAAATGGTCTTCAACAGTCTTGAAGGAGTTCCCCGAGAGATGCTTAACACTTGTTGGCCCTTTTTCCTTCTGTCTGCGGTCCAGCTCACCCCTAAACCATCTGGATTGGGTTCAGGTCCGGTGACTGTGGAGGCCAGGTCATCTGCAGCACCCCATCACTCTCCTTCTTGCTCAAACAGCCCTTGATGCCTTCAGTGTGACTCTACAATTATCATAGTCATGAAAATAAAGAAAACTCTTCGAATGAGAAGGTGTGTCCAAACTTTTGGTCTGTACTATACAGAGGTGGGTAGAGTACCCAAAAACTTTACTCAAGTAAAAGTAAAAGTAATTCTAGAAATATTTACTCAAGTAAAAGTAAAAGTACTAGTCTTGAATAGTTACTTGAGTAAGAGTAAAAGAGTATCGAATAAAAAATCTACTCAAGTAGTTAGTTACTAGTTACTTTGGGTCATATATACGGAGCCTTTTTTTATATAGATATATAGACAAAAAATGTATGTAATGTATGTGTGTGTGTATAAATGTATATATTTCATCAGCCTTTAATCCAATTTATGTAATTTATTATAAAACCCTGTCTGTTTAAGTAACAAATATAGGTGTCATGCCATAACATATTTTTAATACAACTGACTTTATTTTAAATGTGAATTTAACATTGAAAGTTAATGTGATATAAATATTGCTACTAATCTTTCATTGTTCAGAAAGAGAGCAAATAACATTTACATTATTAAACATAATTTTCACTGACAGTCTAGATGTCATTCCCTCTCAGAAACTACCATTAAAATCACTGAAACTGTTAACACTGTGAAATCAATATCTTAATTATAGATTCGTACACACATCTGCACTTTGTTGTTTCTTACGAGAGAATTCGCCAGAGAGAGGTAATCAGTAAGTGAGCGAGTGAAGGAAGCACCGGCATTTCAGCGATGACTCATCGGAACACCTCTGATTGGCCATTGCATTCAAAAGCTCAACAGAACCGTGTGTGATTGGTTAATGCGCAGCGCTGTAAAAACGCGTCTGTCTCTGGCTCAGCGCCAGCAAGCGATCACAGATCTGAATTTAGCAGCTGATGATATGACTTGCTGAACGTACTCGCACTGGTGTGATTGTATTAAAATTAATAAAATCTTAATCGGCTATTCTTTGTCTTTTGGAAGCTGCATTCAACCTGTTATAAGCCACACACGTACAACAAACTAATATCACAGTGGTATCGTGTAATGTAATCGAATGTAGCCCAAGTTATTACCTGTTAAACAGTAGACAGCACACGCGTTCATCTAATAAGGATCTCCATCGCAAGCAAATAATAGCCTTTGCAGATTAGCTTTCAATTCAGTGCAGTTCCATAGCCCCGTTTTCAACGCTGCTGATGATCTTAAACGTTACAACTCTGAGTGAACCGCTTCAGACGCTCAGCGCGTGCAGCATGGAACTGAACGACTCAATCAAACTGATTCATGAACCAATTCACTCGTTTGCCAATTGGTTTGATCCTATGGTTTGATCAAGCCTTTGAACAGAGTTGACTCAAAAGAATGAATCATTCGCGAATGGGCATCGCTCATTGTCCAGAGAAAAGTAGACGGCGCGTTTGGAATAAACTGAAGCATTTATTGCATTAAGATAAAGTAACGAGAGGGGCGTCGCCCACAGTAACGAAGTAAAAGTACAGATTTTTCCCAAAAAATGTACTCAAGTAAGAGTATAAAGTACCCATCTTTAAATATACTCCGAAAAGTATTAGTTACCCCGAAAAATTACTCAAGTAAATGTAACGAAGTAAATGTAACTCGTTACTACCCACCTCTGGTACTATAATTATATATATATATATATATATATATATACACACACACACACACACACACACACACACACACACACACAGTCAGGTCCATAAATATTGGGACATCGACACAATTCTAATCTTTTTGGCTCTATACACCACCACAATGGATTTGAAATGAAACGAACAAGATGTGCTTTAAGAGATTTTTAAGGGAAAGAAGTGGAATGTTATGCAATGGCCAAGTCAATCACCTGACCTAAATCCGATTGAGCATGCATTTCACTTGCTGAAGACAAAACTGAAGGGAAAATGCCCCAAGAACAAGCAGGAACTGAAGACAGTTGCAGTAGAGGCCAGGCAGAGCATCACCAGGGATGAAACCCAGCGTACGCTGATGTCTAATTGATCTCCAGACTTCAGGCTGTAATTGACTGCAAAGGATTTGCAACCAAGTATTAAAAAATGAAAGTTTGATTTATGATTGTTAATCTGTCCAATTACTTTTGGTCCCTTAAAAAGTTGGATGTACATATACAAACTGTTGTAATTCCTACACCGTTCACCTGATTTAGATCTAAATACCCTCAAATTAAAGCTGAAAGTCTGCAGTTAAAGCACATCTTGTTCGTTTCATTTCAAATCCATTGTGGTGGTGTATAGAGCCAAAAAGATTAGAATTGTGTCGATGTCCCAATATTTATGGACCTGACTGTATATAATTTATGTATGTATGTAAATAAACATTCTTGAATCATTCTTGTGTTTTGTCTTGCCTCTCAACAACTTTTAAAATATTGGCAGTAATTTAGTGACTCCATACGCTGATTCCAACTTTTAACTTACCTGATAATGAGCTAATTCACCTTAAGGAGGTTAATCAATATACCGTATAATTCAAGAGACTAAGACTTTTAAGGTTCTTCATTTTTTACATTTTTTTTAACATTGATATACATCAATTTTACAAAATTGACATTTAATTTATATTTTGTGTAAATTCATGTTTAAATTTAAAATTGTGACTCAAAGCACACTTAGGAATTAAACTCTGCTGCATTTTTAATCAAAAGTCACATTTAAAAACAAATACTACTGAGATTAATATATTGATGCTATATACAAAGTAACGTGACTGCAAACTAAACCAACAGGGTACTAGAACTGCGGTCCTGAAACTGCAGCCATCGCTATATCGTCCAGTATGGTAGGTGGCGCTGTCAGGAAAAACTAGGGTCCTAGAACTGCGGCCCAGATCTGCGGTCCTGAATCTGCAGCCTCCGGTTGTGCAGGAACATACTATTGATAACTTGCGACAAACATGTCTTCTAATATCCTCAGTTGTTGCGTTTACCGAGCTGCAGCGAACACATTTTGTACATTATTTTCCTTGAAGCCATTGTGAGAGTTCGCTTTAATACCGCGTGCTTTATATTCATGTTGCTGCTGATTGGACTGCAGCAGTTCTGACACACCCACCAAACAAGAGAAAACGCATCTCAAACCCCGTTGACATCATACATGTCTATGGTTGCACAGTGCACGCCGTTTCCAGGAAACATGATGTTCAAACCGGAAACCGTACCAAAACGTTGCGCACCGTTTTGAACTTGAACATAGCCCTGCTGAACATAAAGATGACCTACATTACACTCATAAAACACATGACAACCGCCCATCATACATACCGAGAGAGAATTGTAATGTGCAAACCGCATGGTTGCTTACCACACGAGACCACGGCTGATAGCATGCTGATGAACAAAAGACAATAAATCTCCTTTATGAAAAGCAAATCCTCTTCTCAGAATTGGGAAACTAACCTGAAAAAGGCCTACTTCTGACACCACAAGGGAGATGAAACAAACCCTATCCTTTGTCCATGACTTCCCACAATGATCTAATGCCCAGGATGATGCATCTTGAGTAATCAATCCATTCCCCTTTTTAATAGGATCAATCCCAACTCTGATAGGTTCATTGGATTTAAACCATTTTAACCAATGACGAAGGAGTAGGAACACTAATAGGTTCCCAGGCTGGCATGACGTCAACCAATCATACCTGGGCTAATATCTTACCCTACTACACTTTATTAATAATTTGTTTACGGAGTTTGGTCTTTTAAAAACACTTCTAATGCATAAAGCCATGGTTCACGTTAAGCGTGCTGTTAGAATGTCCCAATTATTATTTATTTAAAAAAAAAAAATTGAAAAGAAAGGTGAGCTCCAAATGCATCATCGAGCATTGACATCATTTTAACATAAATATCTACTCCAGGTAGAATAGCATACATTTATGTTTGTACTCTATTTGAATAATAATATCAACTCGTGGCCCACACAACCACACACACATGTTTGCAAGGCCCACTTCAAAAAAATTAACTGACCCCGCTATTGTAATAACTTATTACTCAGAAACTAGATTGTTAACTGTATTTATTGAATGAACTAGGGCTGTGCGATATGGACAAAAAAAAAAAAAAAACTATATTTCTTTGATAAATTTTGCAATTGTGACACACACCGATATGCTTTTACAGTCATAAATGCATTCAGGATTAATTTGAAACATATTTCCAAAAGAAAACCAATTAGAGCTTTATCAAAAAGTTGTAACGTCTCTAGAACAGACATAAGTCAAAAGTTTTTTTGTAAAGAAAGGTGAGCTCCAAATGGATCATCGAGCATTGACATCGTTTCAACATAAATATCTACTACAGGTAGAATAGAATAGCATAAAATTATCACTATAGTAGCCTAAAGATTTTAACAATGTAAAGACTTATGGCAACAACAACAAAAAAAATCCCATGTACAGGGTTTTGCCATGCATTGTTCATAGAGCTCATTAATTGTAGTGGTGCCTCAGGTGTTTGCAGTGTGTATACAGTTTGTGTATGCGGACAGCAGCGAGAGCGCATATAACGCACATTAAAATAATGCACGAGTGCGAATCTCTCTGTTCGCACGCAGATTTCCTTTGCTCTGTCACAAAACCAGACGTGCTTGCTCAGATACACACTGCTCTGCGCGGAGAGAGTGTGCACACTTAAAACGTGTCTCCTCTCACTTAAACTGCGTCCTGTGCGCTCACAACTCTCTCTATGCTCATGTGTTAGATATTAATTATTTTCGCACGTTTTTATTTCTAGCCTTTTACCGCGTGCAGTGTGAACGCTCTGATCCGTTAACATGCGCTTGGAAAAAAGGCGCATCACAGCCGAATGCATTTATTTTAAACCGACAAATAATCAGCAATTAACTTGTACTTAGCCTACACTTTAAAAAAGGTATTGTGACAATAGATATTTTAGCAACGATTTGACACCATATATTTCAGTTTCAGACCCTGCAGCAGGCCCATCATGGCCAGGTGAAAGCAGTGACAGTGAGGTGGATGTGACGGTGAGACAACAAGGTGAGCTTTTAGCGGAATTGCCTGTTTTAACGCTTAGTACTAATTAGTAATTAAGTGTTAAGAGGAAATGAGCAAAGTGGGTACATTGTTTAAACTTTAAAGGGATAGTTTACCCAAAAATGAAAATTCACGCAAATACCTGTCAATGGGCATTTAGTAAAAACTGACAATATTTGGTTTAT
Organism: Carassius gibelio; assembly: GCF_023724105.1. Lineage (NCBI taxonomy): Eukaryota > Metazoa > Chordata > Actinopteri > Cypriniformes > Cyprinidae > Carassius > Carassius gibelio. Next base: position 10,389,072 of record NC_068400.1, on the reverse strand, counting down.
TTATTAATGTTCAGACCAAAGTTTTTTTTCTCATTTGATATGGTCATTGTGCAGATCTGCTTTACAGTAGTACATTTGATTTAGTCCAGGTTTGGACCTGCTAGACCTTTTGTCATCTCAGTACGTAGTAGAACTTTTGACAATGAAACAAAAAAATATTAATCAGATTGTGGCTTATTTTGTTTACATTTTTAAGTGTTTTCTTTCTCATGATAAAAATGCAACACCCCACCCATTGGTATCACTATGGTATTTGGTACGGGGGCCCAGCAAGATGGTTTATACCCAGGGCCTCTGCAGATACATACAGATAGATAATCTATCTGTATGTGTATATATATACTGTATGTATGTGTAGTGGAATACGTACATATCTTTTGTCTAACTTAATCTGAGCAGTACTGAATAAAAAGAATGAGGAGTTACATCACAATAACATTTCAAGATGGTCACCTCAGTGTGGAGCTCTCCAGTTGTGTTTTTTTTGTTTTTGTTTTGTTTTTGTTTGTTTTTTTGTCCTGTTTTGATGTTTATCAGTTACAATCATGAAATGCATTGATGTTTATCAGTTACAATTATGAACAGCATTGGGCAGAACACAGCACACAATCTTCTACCGGTTTTCTTTTACCTGACTAACTCCTGCTGCTCTCCTGGAAACTGTTTCTTTCCAAACTCTCCTGCTCTGTGTTTTAACATAAACCTGGCTGAATGACAGAGCTTGATATAAGACGTTTCTGTATTCAAAATACTTTTCCATAAAATTACGTTACTAAAGTTACAAATGCAGTGTTAAGGAAAGCATTTTAAAATCATGTTTTGGTGTCCATAATAAATCGCTGGAGAATGCAAACTAAAATACCAATTATTCCTACAACAATGCAATGAAAGGTTGCCTATTATGATATATTATTTATTTACTTCTATTTTTAGCAATTAAAAGCTAAATCTCCTTTGATCTCAACTCAGTTTCAACTACTGCTACTCACAAATCAGGCAACCAACTGGACCTTATTTACACACGACACTGCTCTACTGAGCATGTTCTGGTTACTCCACTGCACACGCCGCATCACTTCCTCCTCACTCTTAACCTCAACATGATCCCTGACACATCACTTACCACTCCACATGTCCACATGTTTGGGGAAGTCGTGGCCTAATGGTTAGAGGGTTGGACTCCCAATCGAAGGGTTGTGAGTTCTAGTCTCGGGCCGGACGGAATTGTGGGTGGGGGTAGTGCACGAACAGCTCTCTCTCCACCTTCAATAGCACGACTTAGGTGTCCTTGAGCAAGGCATCGAACCCCCAACTGCTCCCCGGGCGCCGCAGCATAAATGGCTGCCCACTGCTCCGGGTGTGTGCTCACAGTGTGTGTGTGTGTGTTCACTGCTCTGTGTGTGTGCATTCTGGATGGGTTAAATGCAGAGCACAAATTCTGAGTATGGGTCACCATACTTGGCTGAATGTCACTTCACTCACTTATCTTTTGGCTCACTCTCACCCTCCCGGCTATCTGCAATGGTTTCATCTTCACTTCCTTGCCCTAAACTGTTTCATCTTTGGACGCTAAAAGTGCTACTGATACTCTGCTCCTCCTCTCACATCTTGTTTAGACACTGTTTGCCCCTTGTCTTCCAGGTCAGCCCGTATCACCCCTTCTGCTCCTTGGTTATCTGATGTTCTACGCCAACATCGTTTCTAAAAATGGTGTGGTGAAAATCCAAAAAACACTACTGACCTCATGTGTATCAGTCACTCCTCTCTTCTTTCTCTGGTACTATCTCCACTGCTAAAAGGCCATACTGCCATAACAAAATTAACAATTCTTTCATAAAACTTTCATATGCTCTTTAAACATTTTCTTCACTCCTATGTCCTCCTCCTCCTGCATCAACACTATGTAGCATCTGGACAAATGAAACACCATATTTCATTTGATTTAACAAATACATTTGTTAAACTGAGTGGCTACAGGTAGCTCTTCTCTTTTAAAGTGTATTTGCCGGTTGGCAAAAGATCCACAACGGAGCGTCCAGTTAGATACTTATACGGGATTAACTCATTTATTCATTATTACTCACCACAGAATTAACATGTGTGTGTGGTTTTTCTACAAATACAGATAAAAAGAAAAAATATATATAAATACAAATAACAACAGTGGTCACAATAAGTATAATAACATAGTATCCACACAGAGAATATATTACACACAGTGATTTAACAGTCAAATAAGAAACATGTGCCATTATATGGGTAGATGCGCTGTTAGAAATGACTAATAATGCACAGTTGAAGTCTGACACCTCTCAGCGCTGAGGACAGAGATGGAGCCGCTCTGTCTAGAACATTAGTGCGGATGTGCCAAAAGAGTGCTTTAACTCTTAGAAATGAGAGATATATATTAAATAAACCATATAATGATTAAATAGCACACAGATTATGTCCTTTGAACATAGCGTTAATATATGTGAGATAACTAGTATGTAAATACACACGAACATCTTTACCAGCTAGTTCGTCTTTGTCAATCGCATGCATTAATTTATAAACACTCAAAGCAGTTCAACGTTCACAAACAATATAGAAAGCAATGGATGAGCAGACTGTTACTCACTTTTTAGGCACGCACACAACTTTGGCAAAGATAAATCGATAAATCGCTTTCCCGATCGCTCTAACTCCGTTCTGTGGGCGAGACTGACCTTCGCATCCTGCATGTAGTCCTGATTGGCTCGCAGGATGGATGCTGCGTGTGCGTTGACTGTAGTGTATTGCAGGGGAAACTTAGCCAAATTGAATATAACTTGTGAATTTGAATATAGACTATGGTGCCATCTGCGTCGACTGATCAGTTCAGATTCAGGGTATATTACAGGAGGAAGTGATGAATCTGGCCGCCCCATGAGAAGGGAATTTGGTGTGATTGGGTCTAGATCAAAAATGTCAGATGAACTGTAGCCTAGTGGCTTTGAATTTAAGAACCCTTCAAATTCCACCAGCACAGTGTACATTACTTCGAAGGTGACAGACTGGGCACCAAGTGTTGTCTTCAAGGCCTGTTTAAGGGAGCGAATCTCTCTTTCCCAGCTGCCACCAAAATGTGGAGAATTAGGGGGATTGAAGTGGAATTGTATTTGCTGGCTTGACAGTTTGCTTCTTTCAGTTCTCTCTCCCCTCCTTTGAAGTTAGTCCCTTGATCCGATAATAGCTCGAATGGCTTGCCTCATCTAGCGATGAATCGTCTGAGAGCCATGAGGAATGAATCAGAGGCAAGGCTATGAAGGATGTGAGTGTAAACTGCCCTTGTAGTTAGATATTTTAAAAGGATGCCCCATTTCTTTTCATTTCTGTGATCTACTTTAACAGTGTATGGACCAAAGCAATCCATTCCTGTTGAGTAGAAAGCAGGCTTGAATAAACTTAATCTGGCTGGAGGGAGATCTGCCATTTTTGGTACTTCAGGGTTTCTTCTCCACTTCTGGCACTCCACACAAGTCCTCTGACAACGTTTGATTGCCTCTCTGCCGCGAAGAATCCAATATTTTCGCCAAAGCTCTGCAAAGACTCTTTCAGGACCTGGATGATGGAGTTTAGTGTCATAACTCTGTATGAGCAGTTTAGACACTGGGTGTTTTGGGTCTAGGACAATGGGGTGCACAGTATCAGGATCTAGATAGTGGCTACAGCGAAGGCGACCTCCTACTCTGATTAGCTGTGTATCATGGTTCAGTTCAGGGTCCAGTGCCTTTAGCCGACTGTTTCTGGGAAGTGATTTATCTGCCTTTAACTGCTCCAGTTCAGAGGGGAAACACTCTTCCTGAGCTTGCTGTAGGACACTGATTTCAGCCGTCTTGTAGTCATCAGCTGTTGGATTGCCTGCCGCTCCATGACAGTCCCTGGACTCCAGTAGCTCTTCAAATGTCTTATACTGGCTGAAGTCAGGGAATGACAAGCTGGCTGTGAAGCAGGTAAGGAGGCAGGGAACTATTTTACGAAGCTCACTTTCATCTGCCGGCACGGGGTGTGGGATTTCTGGCCACAGATTTGGAGGACCTTTGAGAAAGGATGGCCCTTGGTACCAATGGCTATCTGGTCCTAGCTTACATAGGCTTTTCCCCCATGTTATATCATCTGCTGGGTTATAAGTTGAAGGAACATAACGCCATGTGTGCTGGTCTGTAATGTCCTGGATCTCAGCAACTCTAGTTCCAACAAACACTTTAAATCGGCAAGAGTCTGAATGCAGCCAATTGAGAACTGTGGTGGAGTCAGTCCACAGAGTGAGTTGGTGTATGGGAAGGTTCAGTTCTGTCCTGACTACTTTAGCAAGCTGTGCCCCAGTCAGTGCAGCACATGGTTCCAGACGGGGGATCGACTGCTGTTTTTTGGGTACCACTCGTGACCTGGCTGTGAGGAAGGCCACCTCTACCTCCCCAAATTGATCCTCTGTGCGGAGATAAGCGACTGAGCCATAAGCCCCCTCAGAGGCATCACAGAAGATGTGTATCTTTCGCTGACTCGTGTCGATATTTCTGATTGGACTGGTATAACACCTTGGAAAGACAATGTGTTGTAGGGCAGGCAGCTCCTCCACCCACTCTGTCCAGGTCTGTAGAAGATCTGCAGGTAAGTGCGGGTCATCCCAGTCTCTTTTCTTATCCCAAAGGCACTGTACTATAAGCTTGGCTTTGGTAGTGAAGGGAATGAGCCCAGGGGGTCATACTGACTTGCTATGATTCTGTAAATGCTGCGCATGGTGGTCTCAGTGTTTTGTATGGGACAGTACTTATATGAAAGTGTGTCTGTTTGGTGATTCCAGAGGAGTCCCAGGGCAGATTCTTGAGTGTTGCTCTGCCCTTGTGGAATCCAAAGATCAGTGCTGTCAGATCTGGCCTCAGGAGGTAAATGGCTTATGGTGGAGAGTTGGTGGCTGGACCACTGCCTCAGGTCGAAACCCCCTCCTGCCAATAAACTCCAGAGTTTGTCAACAAGACTATTGCCTGCCTCTACTGAGGTGAAACTCTGCAGAAAGTTATCTACATAGAAAGACTTAAGTACAGCATGGCGGACGTCTTCCCCAGGTTGGCTATTGTCCAGGATGTGTTTTTTTAATGCAAAGATGGCACAGCAAGGGCTGCATGTGGTGCCAAAGGGGAGAACCTGCCATTCATAAATGTTAGGTGGATCCTGTGGATTTAGATCCCTCCAGAGGAATCACAGAATTGGCCTGCCTTTGGGAAGCAATCTGATCTGGTGGAACATCCCCTTATATCACTGCTGATAGCAATGAAATGCTCTCTGAACCTGAGCAGCACTGCAAGAAGAGATGGGCCTAACACAGGACCAGGGAGCAAGAGCTTGTTAAGGTTTTGACCCTGATACTGAAATGAGCAATTAAATACAACCCTGTTCTTCCCGTTGTGTTGGACCAGATGATGGGGAATGTACCAGGTGTTGGTTAGGTATTCTTCAACACTTAGTTCCACCTTGACTGCATAACCTGACCCCCCTAGTTTCTGAATTTCTGCTGTGTAGGCATCTGCTTGCTCTGGATCTTTGGCCAGCCTTCTCTCTATGGCTCGCAGATGTGGGAGAACAGCATTTTTGGGAGCCTTAAGGTCAGGCATGTTCTTAACGCGCAAAAGTGGGGTTGCATAACGCTTGACGCCATCCACCTCTACTCTCACTGTCTTGCTTTCCAGAATTTTCACTGCTTCCTGATCTTGTCTGGATCTTGTGCTCATTTTTTCACTTTGCCAGGGAAGCACGTCCAATGTCTGATCCAATTAGCAGGCAGGGTGAACTGACTCTAAATGGCTCAAAGGAAGCCCTCTGAGGTGGTGGTATTTCTCCTTCAAAGTCTTAACCGGATGTGTGTGTTCAGCAAGACTTAGCTGCTGGGCTGTGAATGCACCTTTTATGCGATACAGTTTGCTGGGCTGAGACAGGTGGGAGATGTGAAATGACACTGATGCACCAGTGAGCATTTGTAGTTCCTGCCTAACTGTGCGAAGTGGAAAATCTTCTGGCTGACCTTTTAGGCCTAACTGTTGAGCAGCATTGTGCCAAAGGATGGTCCTCTCTGATCCATCATCTAAGATGGCATAAGCTTTTATCTTGTGTGCCCCGTTTCGAAGAATGACCAGAAGAACCTTTCGACTGGCAGGAGGCTTCCTAATGAGAAGTATCTCGTTCATAATATTGAGGAGACGGGCATTAGCAGAAGTACCTTCATTTGGGGTAGTCTTTGGGAGGTCTTCACTCCTGAGATTGATGTCATGAAAAACCAGAAGGTGACGGCTATTACACTGTTTGCAGCGCATTCTCAGATTGCACTCTGAAGCTTGATGATTCCTTCCACAGCGGCAGCATCTTTTGCAGTCTTTGATCCAGTTCCGTTTATGGTCTATGGTAAGCTGCTTTAAATTGTTGCGATTGTTGAGGGAGTGTTTGTGGGGGTCACAGTAAGGGCAGTAAGGTGTTAAAACAGGCTTGTTGGCCGTAGGTATATTCTTTGTCAATGGAGGTGCTTTCTCTGTGCTAAGCAGAATGGTGGCACTTGTAGTCAATGGCTTGGGGTCTCTGATCACTTCTCATGTTCGCTCCTGCAAACCTTGTTGTGTCCTCCTGCACTTGAATTTCATACTCTAGCCACTCTGACAGATCAAGAAGGGTGGTGAATGGCACTTGGTAGGGATGTGCAAAGCGCTGAAAACTTGACCTGAGGTCGTGCGGCAGCTTCCCTAGGAGCCGGGAGACATGAAAAAAAACACTGCAACTCAAAGGTGCCCTTCTTTCCTAGTTGTTTCAACATGCCGACGAGGGAACGAACCTTGAGGGCGAAGAGTCGGAATGTTTTAATGTCTCCACTGGCTATGATTGGACCATCCATGAGCTCTGCTATGCATTGCAATGCGAGCTGATGCGGCTGTCCGTATTGCTGATCCAGTGCTACCATGGTCTTTGTGAAAGATTGTTGTGAATGGCTGTATGAATCCTCTAGTTTGAGGTGATCAGTAAGTATTTGGAATTTGAATCTTTCTGTGGCTGTAGCTGGCAGAATATTTTCCAGAGCTATCTTGAGCCGCGAGAATTCTCTAGGGTTTGGATATACGAAGTCTGGAATTGTGGGGGTTGGACCTCAGTACTTCTGCTCTAGCTCGGGCGGAACCGGACTGGATGCTCTGCATGGCAGGTGAGCGCGTCGGGGAGACCCGAAGGATGGAGGGACTGCTGACTCTGGCTCATATGATGTACAACTTGGCCTGTCAGGCATCTCAGCCCTGGAATAATAGGTTCTTTCCACCCTTGATTCATCCCACTTGACATTTTCAGAATGTGATGTATGGTACGGCAAGGTAGGCTTTGTGCTGGGGACAGCGGTTGGAGCTAAGAATGTCTCAGAACTGTGCTCAGGCTGATCTGACTCAGCAGACCTGAATCGTCGGGCTGACACTGGTGCAAAGCTCTTATCACTCTGTCGGGTCACACAAACAAATGGCGTGGTGCAGGCACAGGTCGCATAGGAGTGACAGGTGGAGAAAACTGTTGTGCAGGCTGTCGCTGCTCCATTTGAATCTGTAGCTGCTGCATTTGTTGTTTTAGCTGAGAAAGTTCTGGTGAATACCGATCTGTAGCTTGTTGAAACGTGTCCCTTTATTGCTGCATTGTCTGCAGGGTCTGTAGCAGATTGTCATGGGCAAGTCTTAGGTCCCTATTTTCACGCTGGAGGATGCTGGTTTCAGAGCCCCATGGTTCATCGTCAGACCACTGTCGAGGGCTATCAAGCTCTTTGTGCGGTAACTGTGGTGGAGTGATCCCAGTTGCACGTGCACAGTCCTCTGGTTCTAGGCTGGGAGGCACTGTAGGATGAAGCTGAGAATGTGGTGACATGGATTCAGGAAACAGCCTTGGGAGAGTGAAGCCGCTGAGATTATAATCTTCATATCGCAGGGGGAGGACTGTCTTCCTCCTGACATGCACGACTGGCTCATCCTCCATGTGAAAAGATGGATCTCAAAATCATACAGTCACTTTTGGAAAGAGTCCAAATATGCAGATGTTGGAAAACCAAAGAATGTAGTGGAGATGGTTTCTGAGGAACAGCAGATAGTTGAAGCGTTCAGGATGATCGAGGGACTCAAGAACAACTATCACTAAACACAAAAACAGGTGTGGATCACCCGGGAAATGATGCGCCGTATTAAGATGTAACGACAGGTAAAAGAGGAGGAAGCAATTGCAGGCAATCAGATGATGTTTATTAGAAAGAGAGTCCAGAATGTTGGCAATGGCAAGGAAGGTCTACGGTGGCGTGAGAAGAGCTGGATGGTGAAGACGATGGTGCAGGTGAAGGAGGTCAATGGATGAAACCAGGAACAGACCGGAACACTGACACGAGGACGACAACACGAACCCAATCCAGCACACGAACACGGAAGACGGTAATCCAACTAGGACACGGAGACATGAGAGAGGATCTGACAACAGAGAGAGAGCGAGGTGAGTATAAGTAGCTGAGGTGTGATGAAGATCAGCTGGAGTGAGACAATCAACACCCAGGTGATGACAATCAACTAAACGAGCACATGGAGACAACGTAAGTACAAAAACAACCACAAAACATGACACGGAGGAAACACTGGATTTCCTACCGTGACAGTACCCTCTCCCCTAGGACGTCACCTGACGTTCCCAGCCTGCTTTACCTGTAGATTGTAATCATCTATAAGGTGGTGATCCAATATGTCCCGAGCAGGAACCCAGCTTCTCTCCTCCGGACCGTAACCCTCCCAATCCACCAAGTACTGAAAACCGCGTCCCCTCCGTCTAGAGTCCAGAATACGATTAACCGAATAGGTGGTTTCCCCATTAACGAGACGAGGCGGGGGGGGGGGGGGGGGGGGGGGGACCGGGGCAGGCGGATTAAGACGGGAAGAAATCACCGATTTAATTTTGGACACATGGAACACGGGATGAATCCTCCTGTACGCCGGAGGAAGGCTAAGACGCACGGTTACCGGATTAATAATCTTGGTAATAGAAAACGGGCCAATAAATTTGGGAGCAAGTTTGTTAGAAACGGAACGCATAGGAATATTCTGGGTAGAAAGCCACACTCTTTGACCGACGACGTAACGGGGAGGCTTCGACCGGTGGCGATCGGCCTTAGCCTTGGTGCGCGACCTAGCCTGGAGCAGAGCTCTGCGAGCTCTGGTCCAGGTGCGGTGACACCTCTGGACTAGTGCGTGTGCGGAGGGGACCGAAACCTCGGATTCCGTACTGACAAAATTAGGTGGTTGGTACCCTAAACTACACTTAAATGGAGACATGCCCGTAGATGACACTGGCAAAGAATTGTGTGCGTACTCCACAACTGAGAGTTGCTGACACCAGGACGAAGGATTATTGGAAGCCAAACATCGCAAAACCCTCTCGACATCCTGATTGGCTCGTTCGGTTTGACCATTGCTCTGGGGATGGAACCCGGAAGAAAGACTAACAGTCGCTCCTAACAATTTACAAAATTCTCGCCAAAATTTGGACACAAATTGGGGACCCCTGTCAGAAACCACGTCTGTCGGAAGGCCATGTATGCGGAAGACGTGGTCAATGACAGCTACCGCTGTTTCCTTGGCTGAAGGTAATTTGGGCAAGGGAATAAAATGAGTCGCCTTCGAGAACCGGTCCACTACGGTTAAAATCACCGTATTGCCTTTAGAGGGCGGGAGGGCGGTGATAAAATCTAGCGAAATGTGGGACCAGGGTCTTGAAGGGACAGACAGCGGTAAGAGTAACCCATCTGGAGGTCGATTGGAAGTCTTACCAATAGCGCAAACTGAACAAGCCAAGACGAAATCGTGGACGTCACGAGCCATACCAGGCCACCAAAATCGTTGCTTGACTAGAAATCTAGTTCTACTAACCCCTGGGTGACAAGCAACACTGGAACAATGACCCCACTGGAGAACGTCTGACCGTAACCCCTCCGGCACAAACAATCGGTTCGGTGGGCAACGAGCCGGGGGCGTTACCCCTTCTAAGGCAGTCAACACCTTCGATTCGACCTCCCATCTGAGCGCGGAGATAATGATGGTCCCCGGTAAAATGGGCTCGGGAGTAGCAGTACGATCGGAACGCTCAAAAAGACGGGATAAAGCATCGGGTTTGATGTTTTTGGAACCCGGCCGGTAAGAAAGTGTAAAATCGAAACGACCGAAAAACAATGCCCACCGAGCCTGCCTGGAGTTAAGTCTTTTGGCGGTTCTAATGTATTCGAGATTCTTATGGTCCGTCCATACAATGAAAGGTACACCCGACCCCTCAAGCCAGTGACGCCATTCTTCCAGTGCAAGTTTGACTGCCAACAACTCTCGATTGCCAATGTCATAATTAACTTCTGCAGGAGATAAACGGTGAGAATAATACGCGCATGGATGCACCTTTCCGTCTGAGGATGCGCGTTGGGATAACACTGCTCCTACCCCCACCTCTGATGCGTCGACCTCCACTATGAATTGACGTGAGCGATCAGGGGTGACGAGAATGGGAGCTGAAACAAAGCAGCTTTTCAGTTTGGCAAACGCAGCCTCAGCTGCGTTTGACCACCTGAACGTCAAACTAGGGGAGGTCAAGGCGGTCAGAGGAGCGGCTAGTTGGCTGAAATTGCGAATGAAACGCCGGTAAAAATTGGCGAACCCCAGAAATCTCTGCAGGGCCTTGCGAGACTCTGGGGATGGCCAATTTACCACAGCCTTAACCTTCTCAGGATCCATGCGAACACCCTCAGTCGAAATGATGTGTCCTAGAAAAGAAACAGACTGTGCATGAAAAACGCATTTCTCCGCCTTGACAAACAATCCATTCTCTAGCAACCGCAGAAGCACTCGTCGTACGTGTTGCACGTGTTCCTGGAGAGACGAAGAAAAAATCAATATGTCATCCAGGTAAACATATATGAACAGATCGACCATGTCTCGCAACACGTCATTAACGAGTGCTTGAAAGACTGCCGGCGAGTTGGTTAGCCCGAACGGCATAACGCAGTACTCAAAATGGCCTCTAGGGGTGTTAAAGGCAGTCTTCCACTCATCCCCCTCCCTGATGCGGACCAAATGATAAGCATTACGTAAGTCCAATTTAGTGAAAACGGACGCTCCCTGCAACCTCTCAAAAGCTGAAGACATAAGCGGCAAAGGATAGGTATTCTTTACCGTTATGTTGTTCAGCCCTCGGTAGTCAATGCAAGGTCGCATGGATCCGTCCTTCTTTCCCACAAAAAAGAACCCCGCCCCCGCTGGAGAAGAAGAAGGGCGGATAAACCCCGTTGCTAGAGAACTGGATATATATTTCTCCATGGCCGCCGTCTCTGGAATAGACAAAGAATATAACTTGCCCTTAGGCGGAGAAGTACCTGGCAATAACTCTATCGCACAGTCATAGGGACGATGAGGAGGAAGAGAATCAGCACGAGACTTACTGAACACCTCCTTCAGGTCGTGGTACTCCGCGGGCACGCTAGCCAAATCCACTGCTTCCCCCTGAAACACAGACTCAGAAACATTAACACCAGCAGACAAAAGACAAGACAAATGACATTCCTCGCTCCAGCTAACCACGGATCCAAGGCGCCAATTGATCCTGGGGTTGTGTTTCTGAAGCCAGGTGTGACCGAGAACGATGGGGGATTGAGGTGAGTCCGTGATGTAAAATGAGATCTCCTCAGTATGGTTGCCAGATGTGATGAGAGAAACAGGTAAGGTGGTCTGTGTGATGACTGGTAGTCTGTGTCCGTTGAGAGCAAAGGGTGCAATGGGGTGTTTGAGGGAGGTGAGAGGAATGTTAAGCTTACAAGCGAACTTGAAGTCCATGAAACTACCCTCTGCCCCAGAATCCAACAAAGCGTGATGATCGAGTGCGTGGGTGGACCACCGTAGACTCACCGGAAGGAGTGTCGATGTAGATGAGGTCTTCCTGGCAGAGATCCCACCCGATAGTAGCCTCCGTTTTACTATCGGGCTTGGTCTTTTACCGGACAACGCTGGATGTGATGTTCTTGGCTGCCGCAGTATAAACATAGTCCCAGGGATCTCCGCCTGATCCTCTTCTCCCGGGAGAGCCGAGCTCGCCCCACCTGCATGGGTTCAAGATCTCCCGGTGGGCTGACCGCAACCTCTGAGCGCTGACACTGAGCCTCCGGTCTGTTCGCGAGAACTGCTCTCCCCCTCCGTCTGGCGGCTTGATCGAGTCGGTTGTCAACTCTGATGGTGAGATCAATCAGGCTATTGAGAGAAGTGGGGAGCTCGACGGCGCGGATCTCCTGTTGGATGCGGTCAGCCAACCCATGCAGGAAGTGATCCCACTGCGCCTCTTCGTTCCACTTACACTCCGCCGCCAGGGTGCGGAACTCAATCGAGTAATCGGATACGGACCTGTCCTCTTGACGTAGGTCCGTGAGAAGTCTAGCCGCTTCCCTCCCGGCGACGGAGCGGTCGAAGACCCGTCTCATCTCCTCCGAAAGGGCGTGGAACGAGGCACAGCAGCTGTCTTGATTCTCCCACACCGCCGTCCCCCAGAGGGCAGCCCTTCCCGTCAGTAGTGACAAGACGAATGCCACCTTCATTTCCTTGGTGTAGAACGTGCGGGGCTGCATGGCGAAGTGCAGAGAACAATGAGACAGGAATGATCGACAAAACTCTGGCTCACCCGCATATTTCTCAGGGATGGGGAGGCGTGGTTCGGGCTGGGAAATACCCCCGGAGACGATCGGCGGTGTGGGTGGCGTGGGAGGCGCAGCGGGTGGCTGTTGTTGTTGGTGTTGAGTCTGGAGAGCGAGCTCGGACACCTTCGTCACCATTGCTTGGAAGGCTCGACCCATCTCATCTATTGCCTTGTCTTGGCGATCCATACGACCCACGGCTCTCTGCAGAAATTCCTCCAGATGAGATGGGGAGCGATCGCCTGCTGCTTCCATGATGGTCAGATCCTACTGTAACGACAGGTAAAAGAGGAGGAAGCAATTGCAGGCAATCAGATGATGTTTATTAGAAAGAGAGTCCAGAATGTTGGCAATGGCAAGGAAGGTCTACGGTGGCGTGAGAAGAGCTGGATGGTGAAGACGATGGTGCAGGTGAAGGAGGTCAATGGATGAAACCAGGAACAGACCGGAACACTGAAACGAGGACGACAACCCGAACCCAATCCAGCACACGAACACGGAAGACGGTAATCCAACTAGGACACGGAGACATGAGAGAGGATCTGACAACAGAGAGAGAGCGAGGTGAGTATAAGTAGCTGAGGTGTGATGAAGATCAGCTGGAGCGAGACAATCAACACCCAGGTGATGACAATCAACTAAACGAGCACATGGAGACAACGTAAGTACAAAAACAACCACAAAACATGACACGGAGGAAACACTGGATTTCCTACCGTGACATAAGATTCAAGGGTATGTAAACTTTTGAATGGAGTCATTTTTATAAATTCAGTGTTGTGGAGAATCTATAAAAACCTGTTATGTGAAATAGCTGATTCAGAACAGTAATGAAAAATAACATAAATTTTTCATTAAAATGAACTCCTTTTTTCTTAAAATTATTTACCTTTTTCATAAAGTATTCTATGTGGGATATGTAAACTTATGAGCACAACTGTATTTATAATGTCTGGGTGTCAAGTTATCACTGAGTTTTCATTTAGTTCATTTGAGTGCCGTGTTTCAGGAAGATATTTGCGTTGAATGAGACAGCAGAAAACGCAACTTATTTGTTTTCTTTATTTTACAAATGCACAATCACAGACATGGAGGAACAACACCCAGACTCTGTTATAATCATTCTCTGGGATTTTACATACAGGCTAAAACCTAAATCAACAAAACAGAGCTGGATTTACAAGTCTGTTTCGACTCCACTGATTTAATGTTTGTGAAGCGGATGCCACTGTAACTATAAGACTGTAGCACCGTATATCAGTTTCTGTGTAGTAGAGCTCTGTGCATTCTTACCAGGATTTATTAACATTTAACAAGGACAAACCATGGTTTACAGCAAAACTTAGACAGCGTCAGGATTGGGGACAGAATCTTGTACAATCAGGTCAGGAACACACTGAATAAGGAGATTAGATTGGTTTAGAAGAACTATGTGTATCTACACATACTATATGTGTTAAAATGTGGTCTTTATCACTACCTTTTATACATTTAAGCCACATTAAGTGTTATTCAGGTTCAGCATTTAAGTCACTGTTCCACTTCTGCGTATTCACAAGCTCTCCTTATCTCTACTTCCCTTGGTTTTTTTACACATAAAAGCAAAAAAACATATTGTGATAAACATCTTGTATATTGTGCAAATTGCATGTGATTTGTGAGGTATTCATGACAGTTCTGAACTATTTTTGTTTTATTTCCAGGTGTTTCTTCCATTACTGTGGTGCTGAATCAGCGAGCATCACTTCCCTGCTGCAGCGGTGAAAAAGTCGTGTGGAGGAAGACCGTACCCATAGAAGCTACTGTTGCTGAATGCCTAAAGCAGAAATGCATCGTAAAAGACCCTTTTCAAGAAAGATTTGCAGTCAAGAGTGAAAAGAACCACTCTCTATTTCTCAACCCAGCTAAATACAATGACCTGGGGCAATACGAGTGCAGCTGTGATGGCTTTATCAAGCTAATTAAGCTGGATGTTGTAGGTGAGTGTTTGTTTGCCTCACATTAGATAATGCTTTAAATAGCATGTGTAGTTGAACTTACTGTAAGAAATGTTTTTTCTCTATAGTTCCTATGAACATGACGGTTGAGGAGCTGGGAAACGTCACTCTTCCGTGTTATGCGGACACTCAAAGCGGTGTCAGGGATGTGACGTGGCTACATAATGAACAAAACGCTCTGCACTACACAACAGACAGAGGCTCGATCCCAGGCCTGGGCTATGAGGAGAGAGTATCTCTGACAGAGGACGGGTTCAGAGACGGTGATGTGTCTCTGACCATCACTGGTGTCCATCAGACAGACGCAGGATTATACCGCTGCTTCGTTCAGGACGAGACGGATCGAGGATACCCACACGCTTACATGCTGCATGTGATCAGTAAGACTCGATAATCTCATCATATGAATATAAGCACTTGTTATATCATTATGTGCAATGCCTGGTGTAATGTTAGTTCTCAGTAGGTTTAAAGTGAATGTTACATTATTGACATTAATTTATCTGGCTGGGTTTACTACTAATGTTACACATTTTATATAGAAATGTATGTTAAGCAACAGCAACATGCATTTATAGAGATTTACCATTATGTAGTGGTTTATAAATCACATACTTGAAATAAAGTACAGATACCCAGATTAAATATTACTCCAGGAAAAGAATAAATACCCTTCGTGAGGATTAGATGGGTAAGATTTGTTTATAAAATAGTCTGATTAAAAAAATCTAAAACAACAATACTGGCTCAGTGACCGTTGCAGCCTTGAATATTTTTTTTATTTTTGTATTTTATTTATTCATTTAAATATAATTAAAATTTTAGTTATTTTAGTATTCAAGTTAAACTAACTTAAAATGAGAAGTGTTGCCTTGGCACCTAGCTTAAATTTAAAAAAAAAAGGTTTTTATGCATTTTATTTTAGTTGATGTTTATTTAGTGTTTCAATTAACAAAATTATGGATTTGATTTCAGTTTTTGTCTTCGTAAACTACAATAATACTGGTTTGAGCTCAGTCTGATGTTACAATGAATTATGCATTATTAGGAGTCGTCAATAACCTATCAAAAGTTCATTGAAAATAATTCTGAAATAAGTTATTTATTCACAAATCGGTCAACAGGCACTGCTGCTGTGTCCAGATTTCATCAGTTTGAAATAACAAGGAAATATAAAGCATACTGAGCTTTGAAATGTAATGAAATAAAAGCCAAAGTTTTCCAAAGTGAAAATACACTTTTTAATAACAGGTAAAGAAATAAACACAGAGTGCTAGTTCTGTTCTTTAATTTCATGCAGAGAAGTTCACCAGTGCAGGAGGAGACCAAACTGAGAGCAGCGACACAGAAAAACAAACTCGCATTGGACTGATCTTCTCTTTCTCACTCTTCATTTGCTTTCTTCTTCTTCTTCTTCTTCTTCTTTTCTGCTGTAAGACATCACCCACAGTGGAAACTCCAGATAGCGAGCCCGTACAGGAGAGTGACCAAAACCAATCAACTCGTCCTTTTTATTCTGGAGAAGAGACCTACGTACTGTCGAACCTAAAGATGAACGATTACAGTTATTCTAATAATGAAAACACTGACTCCATTTAAACACATGAACATGACTGTTAGGGTGTCATTCATGTAACTGGATGCTGCTTGTTTAAAGGGGTCATATGATGATTTCTAATTTTTCCTTTCTCTTTGGAGAGATATTCTCAGGGCCGGCGCTAGCCATTTGGGTGCCCTAAGCACACGCCTACATTTCCAAAAAAAAAAAAGTTGCTACATGTCAGAGAATTTGTACTTTTTTTTTTCTTTTTCTTTTTTCAGTTTTCACAAGTCAGTTGAAATGAGTAGAACAGACATGTACATAACTTTCAATATTTATTGCACGTCAACAGACAGCAAGAGGTTTATCCTGCACTTCAAGTATTATCTTTGTAAGAAAGGGTGTTTTTGGCCACTAGCTTTGTAGATGCGTGTCACACATTGCATGTACTCATTACATGCACGTTCTTGCCTTTGACCACAATGAATTTGAAGTAGTGCTTATATCTTCACCTTGAAAATGCCAACTTTTCATCGGATTGCTCCTGACTCGCCATCTCTGCTGCGAATCTCTGTGTAGCTGTTGCGTGTGTGTGTGTGTGTGTGTGTGTGTGTGTGTGTTTGTTTGGCGCCGCTTGCGCTGTCGCGTGTGCCGGCATGTGTGTAAAAACACTGGCTCTGATTGGCTACCATGAAACACATGACTCTGCCTTAGCCAATCACAACCGCTTATCTCGTCATTAACCCACCTCCTCACTCTCTCCAGGGGTGCGTTCGGATTACATAATTTATTAAATCAATGCATAGTAACGCACCGCATTTAACGTTCAGTAACGTTAACGGCGTTGTAACGACGGGAAAAGTAATTAGTTAGATTACCGCGTTACTGAAAAAATAATGTCGTTTCCTAACACCGTTCTTTTAAAACTAAATTTTTTATTCTTACCTAGCTGCAAGCGACGCGCGAGCATCATCCCGCTGTCTCTTCTTTTTTCTTTTTTCTGCCCCCGACTCTTGGTGCCTTTTCGAGGCCATGTCTGAGGTCGGTGTCTGCCAAATTTGACATTGATAGAGGCATAATCGAACAGACCACTGGGAGGTGGGGAAGGGGGGGCACCAGAGGGAGACTGGCACAGAGATTCACCTTTTTCTCGACTAATTTGGTCTAGGCCTATATTACTTTTGTATTGCTTTTGTATATTAACATGCTTTTAGAAATATTTTATTTGTTATTTATACTAGTAGCCTATTGTGATTTTTTTTATTATTTTTTATTATTTTTTTTCACGACCCAGATTTTTTTGGTGCCCCCCCCCCAAGCACTTGGTGCCCTACGCGCAGTGCGTGATGTGCATGTGCGCAGAGCTGGCCCTGGATATTCTTTATCAAAGTTAAGACTCTGCCACGCCTCTGATCCATGCTGGTCGCTGAGGAAATCATGTTTATCACATTTATAATGGGTTTTATGTTTATATCTCATCGCTCCGGGAGGACAAGGCATCACAATATGTTAAGGGGCGTAACATTTCCGTCGCATGCTTGAGGCATTCGGCCAATCACAACACACTGGATAGCTGGCCAATCACAGCACACCGCGCTTTTCAGAGGGATGAGCTTTGTAAAAATCGATGCGTTTCAGGAGGCGGGGCATAGAGGAGAACCAGTAACGTATATTATGTGGAAAATAAACCTTAAACCACATAAACCCATTTCATTACACCAAATAATCAAAATAATGTTCTTTTTAGCAGCGTATGATCCCTTTAATGCACATGTGAACACTGTATTTTGAACACTGTTATGTTTCATATATTCATTTGTGTACGGAGTTGGTTGGAGAGCACAAAAATGTAGATGTTTAGTGGCCTCTTACAGCCCCCTTTACCGTCTCCTCCTGAACTTATTATTAGTCACCGTTTGCTTTCTTTATTTTCAGTCACCAGTGACAATATGTATGAGCGAAATGCATGTAACCTCTGTGTAACCATTTTCCTGGTTCTTCATTATTTTTGTATTGTTGTTAATGTCTGGTGTATCTGTGTGTTACCTCAAGGTTTTTTTTTTTTTTTTACTTTTGTATTTGTACAATAAAAAATAAGCCTCACGATGGAGCCTGGTTTTTCCGGAGAAAGATTCAAAGGTTCAAATATCTAAAACAGCGCCATCTGGTGGTTAGTAAAAAATTAAGCAAATAGAAGCCTGTGACAGAAACTTCGTCGAATGAAGACCCCACACACATTTCGTAGATAAAAGAAAAACGTACACACAGGGTCGGCTCAGGCTGTGTTGGTGCACATTTTTCAAACTTCACTATAATATAACATAACCTACATCCTGATAAGTATTAACATAAATAAGTAGTAAATATTTTGTGATAATAAATGGAGAAGTTGAAGCACCTTTTAGTGAATCTGCTAAAATAGACAATTGAAGAGACCAGACATGAGCTACTCCCACAACGATGTCTACAGTGACCAGTACTTATTACAACAAAGAGAAATATGAACAATATGAAATGCCTGAAATAGTGTTACAGACAACAAAGGCAAAAAAAAAAAAAATTATATTTTGTCAATTATTTGTAGATGTTAGCCAGCTCACTAGCTAGTTAGTCTAATTTCAATTTTGTGCATACAGTGGAAAATTACATACTTAAAATTATTTTTATTTTATGAATGCTAGATTATAATCCCAGTCATAATCTTTTTCAAAATACATTTAGACACTTTTTGGTGAATTAAAAGCAAACAGTAATTTAACTGAAATTTAAAACATTACAGAAGCTTACATTTATTTTAAAGAAAATAAAGTAAATTTAAATAAACCGTTAACTCGACCAAAAACTTTCCACGGTGTCAGTGTTGCCATGATGTTATAAAAAGGCTATTTCAAAAAACTATATCCACCTTTTTCTTCAATGCGAAGTAAGCCTATGGGTGAGACTTCCGGATCATTAACTGTTACAGGTAATTAACGAGGAGAATAACAACGTACAGTAAAACCGTTTGAACCTCAAACTAGTGTGTTCGTAATTAAGATAATACATTAAAATAATATAAGACACACCAACTTTCAATATCAAGCAGCGAAACGAACTGTTTTGTTCAGTTAAAAATAGCTGAAAGCAGATGAGACCGGAAGCCAGACCCATACAATTTACATATTGCCATGCATTTTACAACAAGAAATTATACTTTAAGAGCACATACACTGAACAAAATTATAAATGCAACACTTTTGTTTTTGCCCCCGTTTTTCATGAGGTGAACCCAAAGCTCTAATACATTTTCTATGTACACAAAAGGCCTATTTCTCTCAAATATTGTTCAGAAATCTGTCTAAACCTGTGTTATTGAGCACTTCTCCTTTGCCGAGATCATCCATCCACTTCACAGAAGAGTACCAGCAAAAAAAAAAGGAACTCGCATTGGACTGATCTTATCTTTTTCACTCTTCATTTGCTTTCTTCTTTTCTGCTGCAAGAAGACATCACCACCCACAATGGAAACTCCAGATAGCGAGCCCATACAGGAGAGTGACCAAAACCAGTCAACTCACCCTTTTTATTCTGGAGAAGACACTTATATGAACTGTCAAACCTGAGATTACAGTCATTCTAATAATGAAACTGCTGACTCCATTTAAACACATGAACACGTGTCATTAATGTAACTGGCAGCTGCCTTCTGACGCAGAAATACAGAATATGAAAACTGCCATCTTGTGAACACAGAATATTTTGAACACTGTATGTTTCATTGTGTGAGTTCAGATGTGTACTGAGTTGGATGGAGAGCACAACATGTAGAGAGATGAGAGACTTTTAATATTACTTCTTATATAAGACTTTATTTACACAAATATATTTAGTTTAAATTTCTGCAATAAACCAAACAGTCTTCTTCCCGGTTCTTACAGATTTATCACACAAAGTCAGATTTAATGCAGATTTAGTGCTTTGTTTTAATGCACTTACATTTATGAATATAAAATTTGCCCAAAATGTGAATATTATTCAGAACAACATGAGTATGTACATCTTTAATTAAACCAAAAATTATGTCATTTTTAGAAAACTGAGAAGACAGTTTGATTGAAACTTTAATCCACTTGAATGTATCAGACCAAAATGCTCTACAGTCTAAGAATAAATGTAGAGTTTTCTCAATATCAACATCACAAAAAGTACAATTATTGTGATCAATATTGAATCTATATCTAAGAAACTCTAAAGATGGGTAGACATCATTACAATTTTTAAAGTGTACTTCCTTGGCTTTGGGGGGTATGGGAAAGGAGATATACATGGTTCATGGTCAAAAATAGAGCCTTGGGAAAAAGATAATTAACAATATTTTGACTAGCTTGATTAGGAAATTTATCTTGGGTCAATAAAATCCTCATTAAATTTATTTGGCAGGCGGTTACTAATAAAATCTTGCCCTGTTATTATCAAAGAAGGTAAATGAAGAGCTTCGGTTACATTAGGCACTGTGTTACTAACCAACAATACAAAGGCCTTTTGAATATAGTTCAATACTCTGTTATATTGCTTGTAATCACAATGTATTCTATATTTTTCACAGAAAGTACTGTGATCCAAAAAATATCCATATTTCCCTAGCAGGTGAACAACAGACCAGACCCCTCTCTTCCACCAATCTCGGATAAAAAGTGACTTATTCCTATAAAATGTACCTATTATTACAAATAAGTGAATTATCTGGGGAAATATTATGTTTATAAATCATCGTTCAATATAACAGAAGCTGCTTGTGATATTCTGATACTTTGAGAGGAAGTTTTTGTATTGAAAAATCACAAATCACAATAAGAATTCTATTCCACCAACACTTTCAAAGATATTTCTAGGGGCGCAGAACCAGAAACTGTCATTATTTATTAGAACATTTTTGAGCCAGTTTATCTTGAAAGTTCCATTCATACAGTCAAAGTCTATGGCCTGCAAACCCTCTTCTTTCTAATCCTTCATAGTGTCCCTTTTTTAACATAATGAGCTTTTTTCCTCTTCCAAATGTAATTGAAATTCATCTGATTAATTAACTTAACTTTCTTATTTGAATTGGTAAGAGATCCTGCATGGTAAATGCATCTAGACAGAGATTCCACTTTTGTTATTTACATTTTTTTCAATACTTACATTTTTGTTTGCAAAACGTAATTTTTTTTTTGAATATATAATCCTTAAATACGCAAAATACGCCTTAAATATGCAAAAATTTTACGTTTTGCAAACAAAAATGTAAGTATGTAATGTAATTTGAGTTGACTCTATACAGTTTCTCTCCACCGACTGCGCTGATCAAAAGCTCGATGGGAAACGACTTGCTGACGACACAGATTAATGCTCATTGGTTTAAACAATCGTAATGTTCTCTTTTAAAAAATTTAAAAATGTAAAACTCTTATATTGATTAACTAGATCTCAATCTTTCCAAGCAATGCATGGCTTACACTATATTTCTACAAAATGCAATACAATGTAATAAAGAAAACACCAGATTTTACTTTCACAACGTATGCACATATTTATTTTGTAGTCTGTATGCTACTAAACATTTTCAAATAGCCTACAATGTGTTGTGTTTAGGCTAAATGTATGTAGGCTAAGTTGTATACAATAACTTGGCATTATCATGGATTAAACTTATCATATTACACCTTAAAGGAGCAAGTGATGATAGTTTGCCATTGAGCAGTAAGCAAGTGGAACTAAACATGCATTCCACCGGCACACTACCGTTATGCATAGATTTATGACATGTACAGTAATTTGCTGTTCAACTTTATAGTTAAGGCGAGACACTACGGGTAAAATTTTTAACTAGCAGATATCACCATGAAACTTTCCCAGTTGATTACTTACATTACAGATGAGAAAAAAAATATTACAAGTTTTCTTTAATTTAATGTTTAAATATGAAAATTAGGCAATATCTAATTAAATATGTGTTGTTAATTTGCATATATTTAAAAATATTTTTTAATTGTGTTCACATATTAGATGGGGGGAAAATTACAGAGGGATTTATGGATATCTACTTTTGTTATCCTGTAAATCAGAATATTACATGACAATAGCCTTAAAAAAATTATTTTCGCCATGTTTTTTGGAATAACATGTTATATATATATATATATCAGGCTATGAGTAATATATTTACAGATACATCTGTAAATGTCTTCATAATATAACTAGGTACTACTGAAGTGGAGATTTCGGACTTGGAGTATGAGAGAAAGGTCATTTTGAGAAAACGGGCTTTAAAGGTTTATCATCAGCCAATGAGATCGCGCATTCAGTCTTTTTACTTTCACGATTGGTTGCTGATAAACAGGAAATGACCATATTTGGATCCAACAGGATTGTACAGAAGAGAGAGAGCTTCCTAACGGCGCATGTGATGAGAGGGTGACGGCAGAGATCGCGGAGAAGTATGTTGATTAAGAACGCAAACTTTTGTTGAATTTATGAGAAATCTACAGACGCAAACAGACGAGGTGTAGTAAAATAATGACCTAAATGTGTATTTCGGAATTTTTTCACCACAAGTCTGAAAGAAGACATGTTAGGCTACTGAAGACAAATATCCAAAAATCTCAAAATTTACCAGAAAAAACAACAACGATGTTTTTGCCTGCCATGTCTCGCCTTAATATAAACACACACTGTTATCACTGTTAACACACTGTATTATTTTGGACAAAGTTTTGCACATTTCACTTCAATGTAGGCTACAGCATGCACCTGGCGGCGGCTTCGGGGTCTACTGCAAATGGTTCGACATCGGCTGCGGCTGGATGCAACCGATCGGCGAGAGGAGCCGCGTGCAGGTGGGGAGGAGCTGCAAACGGAATATGAAGCCGGACACCGTAGTTTGCTGCAATTACGTTAGTCATGGCAGATCACGTGGCATTTGCTTAATGATCGCGTTTCGCGTTTAAGATGTGTGTCTAAGTCAAGGGTGTAACTTTGGTTTGAGAAGTGGGGGGGGACACAAAATGAGGAAAAATGGTTTCGATTTGAATCCCATTTCCTTCATTTACATACAGTTAGGGACTATGGTGATACAAAATCCAGGAAATAATTAAGTTGTTTATAATGATAAATTCTGCCAAAAAGAATAATAGGCTACTATGTTTAAGAAAGAGATGTCTTACTTTATTTATTGTTGAATAGCCAAGACTTGAGAGAATAATTTTATAAAGTCAAAAACTTTCACTAAAAATGTTCCCTGTCTCACCTATGAAATATGAAAATGTGCTAGCCTGTTTCTGACATGACATAATTCAAATTAATAACCTGACCCTTTACACAGCACATACCTGCAACTCTGAGCTACTTCTCCCTGTCTCACCCTCCCTGTCTTTAAGCAGCTTCACCTCATCTGTTCTCTGATATGAAAGCATGGCATAAAAAAATAAAAAAAAGTTCATCACAACTGAAACTATATTATAACATTCAACAGAAAAATATCAGGGCCTGATTTTGTTTCTCTCCCACCACACAAGTGAGCAGGTAAATAATATGAAACCACACCCATGTGATGATGTGACCATGTTAAAAAAATATTCTAAACAAATAACAACACGAAATTTGGCTCCAACAAGAAGAACATTTAACTTGATAATATTCAAACTGTATTCACTATTTATCATGTACACTTCTTCCCTTTTATCACCAACAAATCAAAATCACCAGGCCTTTCATACAGCACATAACCTCCCTGTAACGTTCTGCTGCTACTGTTTTTCCTATCTCTCCCTCTCTGTTCTGAAGCAGCTCCACCTCATCTGTGCTCTGATATGAAAGCAACCGAGTTATGATCATATTGAGTCCACATAGCCAGAAAAGAGTCTCTGGATGTACATTTTAAAAACTGTGTGTGCCACATACATTTTCAGATTAATGTGTAAAAAAACCCCTGACTGAGTATCAATAACTTTACAGACTAGACTGGGGTGATGTGTAAAACTATACTCAGGCTCACCACATAACCAAAACACTAACTCAGGCTAGCTCGACATTAAGCCTTTTCTTTGAACAAGTCAATCAATTTTTACAAATTAACTTCCATTTTAAATGAACAAATATTGTAAGTGAACAACAATAGCTCAAGTTTGGAAAAACATTTATTATTAAGACTTATTTTATTTCTGCATCTGAGTATAATGAGTTGAGTAGCCTATAACAGCAGCCTGAGTCTGCTTGTCATACATTGCTGACAGAAAACGCTGCTGTTTAAAGTGGACACAGAATGTTCTAGGCAACATTAAATGTTTAGGTTAACTAGCTAACGGTCTGAAGTTACCTAGCAACAGTGTATGTTAACGTTAGCTCATCGACAGGTGTAGACCATAGACTGTAAAAAAATAAGTAGACCGACATTTTGATTACCCTGACCTGAGCTAATTTACTTAACTAACTCACATCTCCTTTCTTTTTTTTCCTCCTGTTGCTGGAGTTTCATGACTGACTGCGATACCGGCTGCTCAGTAGAACTTTCAGTGCGCTTACACTATTTAGAGTGTGCACGAGACGTCCCTTCCTGCACGCGGACGCGCGCATCGACACAGGCAGGCGGGATGTCTGTTCTGCTCGGTCCTGCTCCTCCGTGACGATGACGGCGCGCGGTTAAAAAAAATCATAACAAACCGATTTGACGAACGGGATTTTGAAAAGTAGGGGGGACATGTCCCCCCTGTCCCCATAGGAAATTACGCCCGTGGTCTAAGTGGTGTTTTGGAAGAGTGTCTTCCAAAACAAGATAACAAATTGGATATATACTTTAGCAGTATGACATGGGTGTTTCTGCTAATACAAAATGATAAAAGTAACCTATAAAAAAAAATTCCCTGGTGGGTATGTGTCTTTTAAGAAGGTTTCAGCAACAAGATTTACAGTACCCTCCTGCTGAGCTCTTTTTAACATTTTAAACATAACACCACTGATTTTCATATACAGAAAAGCACAATTCTGTTGGATTTATATTGTGATTTAGACCTGATATTTTATTCGGACCCAGAAGGCGAGATGAACTTCACTTGTTCAGTGTTTTGTTTCATTCATCCTCGAAACAGGAGCGCGCTCTCGAGCAGAAATTCACAACAGGAAACTCCTAATATGGACAAAAGCGTCCAGCTATCGCTGAATGAAAGCAGTGGTTTTGACAGAAGAACTGTAACTTATGGAAAAACAAAGACATTAATATACGATTGCTACGATATATGGTTTTTCAAGTCATCTCCAGCAGATGAGAAATACAGTATATGAACAAAACTGTGCTAACTGACAGATTTATTACAGTAGTTATAGAAACTATTCTGCCTTTTTATATAAGTGTGTGTGTGTGTGTGTGTATCATTATTTGTTATTGTCAAGCAGTTATAGATTTCTAAGCCAATTAAAAGCTAGAAATTAGAGAATAATTAAAGTTGCCTATAGTATCCACTACCAGTCAAGTCTCTTCTGTTCACCAAGCCTGCATTTATAAGATCCAAAGTACAGCAAAACAGTAAACTGAAATATTTTTACTAGACTAATTAAAATAACTTTTCTATTTGAATATACCTGCAAATGTAATTTATTGAGATTTTACAGTTTGCTAAATAAAAATATTAATTTCTATCATTTCTTTTCCAAACAAATATTTTTTTGAATGATATACTGTATAATGTTGCAAAGGCTTTTTATTTCACATAAATACTGATCTTTGGATCCTTCTATTCATCAAAGAATGCTGAAAAGAAATTACTCATGTTTTAATTGATAATCAGCAATTCAGCATATTAGAATGATTTGATTTCTGAAGGAAGTGACACTAAAGACTAGAGTAATGATGCTGAAAATTCGCCTTTGATCACAGGAATAAATAACATTTTAAAATATATTAAAATAGAAAATAGTAATTAAATAGTAAAAATATTTCACAATATTACTGATTTTGCTGTACTTTGGCTCAAATAAATGCAGGCTTGGTGAGAAGAGGCTTCTTTAAAAACAATAAAAATCTTACTGTTCAAAAACTGTTGACTGGTAGATTACAGAAATGTTCTATTGTAATGTTTTAGATTATATTGTACTGAGATATATATATATATATATAATTTCTGTCCCCTTCACTTCTGAAAAGATAGACTATCCTGTCTCTTTGAGTTTAAATCTTTATTTATTCACACCGGCTCTTGAAAGCATCTATGCCAGTGATCCTCAAATCTGGCTCGCGAGATCCACTTTCCGGTGAAGTTTAGCTCTAACCCTAATCAAACACACATGAGTTTGCTAATCAGTGTCTTCAGGATCATTAGAAAATCACAGGCAGGTGTGTTTAATTGGAGTCGGAGCTAAACTCTGCAGGAAACTGGATCTATGCGAACACAATTGACTGAAAAAGTGCGGGTGAGGAATTACGTCCCCTGCCGCGTAATGTCCATCTATGACGATGACACGCTCCTCCCCCTTGCCCGGTAACAAAAGCCAAGCACGCAGAACTGTCAGACACAACGGTCTATCAAAACAAGACACCGGAGATCGCCTGGAATCAACTCTGTCGGATTCATTTCAAATTCACGAAATATACTTTTTAGAAGGTTTTTCCCCCCTCTTCTAAAGTTTCTCTAACTCCTTTTTTTTTTTTTTTTTTTTAAAGCATTCACCCCTAGACTTTTTTGGTGGGAGCGTGACGTTACATCTGACCGATGCAAACAGGTAACATTATCATTATTTCTTTACATTCATCGTTCGTTCATTGTAATATTTAGCAGGATCTATTGACCGAAATGACAACAAACTGTACACAGCCAGGGCGGACTGGCCATCTGTAGAAGTCGTCCTGACAAGTAAAAAAATAAATAAAAAAAAGTCAGTTTATCCCCCAGGGGCGTAGCTATCTTTTCAGAAGTGAGGGGGACAGAAATAATAATAATAAAAAAAAAAAAAATATATATATATATATATATATAAATAACAGTATAATATAAAACATTACAATAGAACATTTCTGTAATCTACCAGTCAACAGTTTAATAGTACAGAATAGTAAGATTTTTATTGTTTTTAAAGAAGCCTCTTCTCACCAAGCCTGCATTTATTTGAGCCAAAGTAGAGCAAAATCAGTAATATTGTGAAATATTTTTACTATTTAATTACTATTTTCTATTTTAAAATGTTATTTATTCCTGTGATCAAAGGCGAATTTTCAGCATCATTACTCTAGTCTTTAGTGTCGCTTCCTTCAGAAATCAAATCATTCTAATATGCTGAATTGCTGATTATCAATTAAAACATGAGTAATTTCTTTTCAGCATTCTTTGATGAATAGAAGGATCCAAAGATCAGTATTTATGTGAAATAAAAAGCCTTTGCAACATTATACAGTATATCATTCAAAAATATTTGTTTGGAAAAGAAATGATAGAAATTAATATTTTTATTTGGCAAACTTTAAAATCTCAAATTACATTTGGAAATATATTCAAATAGAAAAGTTATTTTAATTAGTCTAGTAAAAATATTTCTGTTTACTGTTTTTCTGTACTTTGGATCTTATAAATGCAGGCTTGGTGAACAGAAGAGACTTGACTGGTAGTGGATACTATTATTCTCTAATTTCTAGCTTTTAATTGGCTTAGAAATCTATAACTGCTTGACAATAACAAATAATGATACACACACACACACACACACACACACACACACACAAACACTTGTATAAAAAGGCAGAATAGTTTCTATAACTACTGTAATAAATCTGTCAGTTAGCACAGTTTTGTTCATATACTGTATTTCTCATCTGCTGGAGAGGACTTGAAAAACCATATATCGTAGCAATCGTATATTAATGTCTTTGTTTTTCCATAAGTTTCAGTTCTTCTGTCAAAACAACTGCTTTCATTCAGCGATAGCTGGACGCTTTTGTCCATATTAGGAGTTTCCTGTTGTGAATTTCTGCTCGAGAGCGCGCTGCTGTTTCGAGGATGAATGAAACAAAACACTGAACAAGTGAAGTTCATCTCGCCTTCTGGGTCCGAATAAAATATCAGGTCAAGCGCAGAATATCCTGTCTCTTTCAGTTTAAATTGTTATTTATTCACACCGGCTCTTGAAAGCCTCTATGCGAACAAATTTGACTGAAAAAGTGCGGGGGACGAATTTCCTTGATATTAAGAGTGTGTTGGGGGGGGGGGGGGGGGGGGCATCCCACGCGTAATCTATCAAGCCTACATTTCTATCGTAATCAAAGCCTACATTTTTATATTTAGTCGTTTAGCAGATGCTTTTATTCAAAGCGACTTACAAATGAGGACAATAGAAGTGTGGCCAAAATTAATGTAGCTCGACTACGCCATCCAATTAAACAGCTTGCACTCTAAAAGTAGCCTTAGTTTTTATTTGCAAGTTCTTTTAAAAATAAAATATATGATCAGTAGAAAGAGAAAAGGGTACATCATACACACAAGTTTAAAAGCTGAACAGGATAAGACTCAAGTCCACTGGAAGTCCTTAGCTAGGGACTCAGTCCATCAGCGATTCCTGAAGTCCGTCTCTCCGCATGTGGCGTCTACGCAGCGGTCACCTGTCAATCACTCACACCAACAAAAAAAATGAACCTGCCAGGATCTCCACAGTAGAAACAGCACAGAAGAGTTACCAGTCGTGCAATACACAACTAAATCAATGCAATTCGTGAATATACACAAGCTATACATTTATATCCAAATTATGACTAGGACAGTCAGGAACTCCCCAATTTAGATGAAGCTGGATCTTAACTTCGGACGGAACGAGGAAGCATAACTCAACACAGGGGTAGCAGACACGCGCTTTCAGTTCACTCGCTTCGCTTTTAAATCATCTGTGATTTGTTAGCGATTACCAACAGCTGTCCATCCGCTAATCAGTTCTGATCCGGGCCCTGGGAGAATACGGGCGTCATCCCACATTCTAAAGATCATATAACAATCACCAAAATAAAGTGCGCATCAAATAAATAAAAACAGCACATAAAGGGGAAAAAAAGGAAAAACAATCAATGCCTTGAATTTTATGCTAGCAGCTATTGGAAGCCAAATTGATAAACAGAGGAGTGACGTGATTCTTTTTGGCTCATTAAAATGTATCTTGCTGCTGTGTTGGTAGAACTGGCTGGATGACCTGTCCAGAGAGCACTGCAGAGAGTTTCCCCGTATAGTCTTAATGTGCCGCTAAAAGTGCTCCTTGGATCAAAAAACAAAACGACATTTTTTTTTCGGTGACGTCAATTCGTACTTTTGTATATGTAATCAATTTAGGCACCGCAAAAGATTAAACTTTTTTTTTTTTTTTTAAATCGCCAGCTTTAATGAAAACATGATGAAGACTGTTTTAAATGTAATAAAATCCCTGGAGTTGTGTGATCTATCAAACATATAGTCCAGAGTGTGCGAGTGTATAAAAATATCATCGGTTACTGTCATGAAGTGATGAATACAAAATAACACCAAACTGTTGTAACTGTTTCAAATTTATGTTCTATTAAAAAGTTTCATCATCATTCAGTTGTAATTTATTTGCTCATGAATATTAATTATAAGGTCCAGAAAAGCAACAAGGAGAAGGCATGGCCAAGAAATATGATCTGGATATTCATTATGATTCTAAAAGTATGAGTCAAATTGTCCTGTCTGACTAACATGAAATGTAATGTAATTGTTTCAGTGCATACAGCCATGGTTTACTGGATTCTTCTTGGATTTATTGGAATAATTGGATCTCTAACTGGTAGGTCACTTTATTTTCTTTTAATGCAACTTAATATATATTTTGTGTCTATCTATCTATCTATCTATCTATCTATCTATCTTGCTGTATGTGTATGTATATATACTATGTGTGTGTGTGTGTGTGTGTGTGTGTGTGTGTGTGTAGTGGAATATCTTTTGTCTAATAGCTTAATCTGCGCAGTACTGAATAAAAGGAATGAGGAGTTACGTCACAATAACATTTCAAGATGGTCACCTCAGTGTGGAGCTCTCCAGTTGTTTTTAGTTTGTCCTGTTTTGTTGTTTATCAATTACAATCGGTTTCACCGGAGATGAACAGCATTGGGCAGAACACAGCACTCAATCTTCTACCAGTTTTCTTTTACCTGACTAACTCCTGCTGCTCTCCTGGAAACTGTTTCTTTCCAAACTCTCCTGCTCTGTGTTTTGATGATTCCTACAACAATGCAATGAAAGGTTGCCTATTATAATATATTATATATTTACTCCTATTTTTAGTCATTAAAAGCTAAATCTCTTTTGATCTCAACTCAGTTTCAACTACTGCTACTCACAAATCAGGCAACCAACTGGATCTTATTTACACACGACACTGCTCCACTGATCATGATCTGGTTACTCCACTGCACACGCCGCATCACTTCCTCCTCACTCTTAACCTCAACATGATCCCTGACACATCACTCGGCCCTCCACATGTCATCTTTTGGCTCACTCTCACCCTCCCGGCTATCTGCAATGGTTTCATCTTCACTTCCTTCCCCTAAACTGTTTCATCTTTGGATGCTAAAAGTGCTACTGATACTTTCTGCTCCTCCTCTTACATCTTGTTTAGACACTGTTTGCCCCTTGTCTTCCAGGTCAGCCCGTATCACCCCTTCTGCTCCTTGGTTATCTGATACGCCAACATCGTTTCTAAAAACGGTTTGGCGCAAATCCAAAAAGCACTACTGACCTTAATGTGTATCAGTCACTCCTCTCTTCTTTCTCTGGTACTATCTCCACTGCTAAAAGACCATACTGCCAAAACAAAATTAACAATTCTTTCATTCAACTTTCATATGCTCTTTAAACATTTTCTTCACTCCGATGTCCTCCTCCTCCTGAATCAACACTATGTAGCATCTGGACCAATGAGATACACCATGTTTCATGTGATTTAACAAATCAATTTTTCATTAGATCAACAAATGATCACAGGTGATGTGGGTATTTACACATTACCACA
The DNA here is from genome assembly GCF_023724105.1 of Carassius gibelio. Lineage (NCBI taxonomy): Eukaryota > Metazoa > Chordata > Actinopteri > Cypriniformes > Cyprinidae > Carassius > Carassius gibelio. The sequence goes on along the minus strand of NC_068400.1, from coordinate 10,357,802 downwards.
TTACAGGGGCGATTCTAGGATTTAGATTTTAGGGGGGCTCAGCCCCCAATAAGGGTATGATTAAAATAATATTATTTGACTATTAGGGTACGGTGGTATGCTACTAACCTTACTGCAATCCACGATTCCATTGTATTCCCTGTATTTCATATGGGAGTAGGAGTACTGACTGAGCCATATATAACACTGTAATAAAAAAATAATTATTGGATATGACCACTAGAAAATAGGGAATGTCTTTTTTTTTTTCTTTTTTTTTACAATGAAGACCTCCTGATTCATTCACTGTACAAACACACGCACGCATGTTTCCAGTACAAACACAACATTTTACTGTTTGCATTTCTATGCTTCATGCTCTCTCTGTCCCTGTACTGTGACAATCATGTAAAAATAGTTTGGTAACTAAAGAAATCTTAACTTCATTTGTATTTATTAACTGACCAGACAACTTTTCCAAAACAACTGTTCACTTTCTCACCTCGATCATGATCTTGCCCTTTCTCTGATGTGCCTTCATCAATCTTCTCTGCCTCCACTTCATTCACTTTTTGCACTGACTTTTCCGAGAAACCAAAAAATTAATTTCAGTTCAGTTGACTTAAAGACAGTTAATAATTTCTTGTTGCGCGTCAATAATGTCAGGAGTCAGGACATTTGTGTTTATCCTTTGACGATACCACTGCTTTTTCTTACAAAATGTACAGGGAAATTGGCAGACAATTAAAACAATGTCAGGGTTGAATGACTGAAATGAGTCTTGGGAACACAGTGTGGTATTGTGTGTGTGTGTGTGTGTGTGTGTGTGTGTGTGTGTGTGTGTGTGTGTGTGTGTGTGTGTGTGAGAGAGAGGCTGTCTACGTTCTATTCTCACCTGACTGTTGCTCATTTGCAGACCTACTCCCGCACGACAAGAAAAAATGTGGTACATCTACAATGAAATATAAATTATTTTAATTTTTTAGCTTTTTAGCCTTTATAATCAACAATACGGTTGGATATTCATAAAGTCACCCCATGAAAATTGATGTCATTTTAAGTATTTTAACTAACCAGCTAATATTCATTAAGAATATAGACAACCATGTATTAATGTAATTGTCTATTGGCAATATGATCAATCCGTTCTATATTTATTTCTATTTATTAAAAATAACAACATGAATTATCAATTTGCCACTTCAATAAATCAAGTACAAATCTAGTATAAATAGTATAAATCAAGAAAATCAAAAATCCCTTTACTCTACTTTATGTATCATGACACTCATCCTGATTCATTATTACTTAATACAAAACTATATTTAATAATACAAAACAAATTAACTCCACATTCTCTCTCCGGGCCATCTAGTGCTTTCAGACAATGATGTGTGTCTTTAATCATTTCTGTGCATGGCTGCATAATGTAATGTCAAAATACATAATAATATGTCTGTAATTTTAAAAAGTAAATTAAAATAAATAATGATCGTTTTCTGAATCTAAAGTATGTTTTCATGGGTGTTAATCACTTCATTTTTGTAGGAATAAAAAACAACTATGACACAAGGGCTGAAGGAGAACGCAGCGAAACGTATTGGTATTGGATGAGAAACCGAGCTGTCCGGTGTGCTCCCAATGCTCCAGTAACATTACATTATGTAAACTGCAATGCATTTATGACAACGAACTGCACCGATGCAGATGTAATATCATAGCATTAGCAATCTATCAATAAATGCACGCACACACAACACACACCTTGTGCTCTCCGCCCCTGCAAATTGAAAAATGCGCTAATCCAAGCAGACTCCGATAAGGGGAAGAGCCGAAACTTGACGCAGCTTGCCGCCATTTCAAATGAGTTTTTTAAAAGGGGACTGAAGCGATTAATCAATAAATTTAATTAATTTATTAATGAGGTCCCCCTAAAAAGGGCCTAGTGACGCCCCTGCCACATTACAGATAATGAGCTCAAATGGGAAAGACTGGACCCTTATTTAAAATTAGACCATTCAAGCTTTCTAATAAGTTTACATACCCTATGCATAGTGTGCAAAATGTTAATAATTTAAACAAAATTAAAGGGGGATCATGAAAATTGCATGTTATTTTTTAGTACTGTCCTAAATAAGATATTTCACATAACAGATGTTTACATCTACTCCACAAGACACAATAATAAGTGAATATATAAAAATGACAACATTTTTACCCTTGAATCTTAATAATGTGTGTTGTTTCCTGGATGATCCACAACAGTTGTTCTGTGTTGTGATAGTTGTTCACAAGTCTCTCATTGGTCCTGAGCAGTTTCTGCTGTTCTTCAGAAAAATCCTCCAGCTCCTGCACATTCTTCATTTTTGCAGGACTTACCAGGATTTATTAACATTTAAGAAGGACAAACCATGGTTTACAGCAAAACTTAAGACAGCGTCAGGATTGGGGACAGAATCTTGTACAATCAGGCCAGGAACACACTGAGGAGATTAGATCGGTTTAGAAGAACTATGCTTATCTGCACATACTATATATGTTAAAATGTGGTCTTTATCACTGCCTTGGTACATTTAAAGAGCCAGTTAGATGAAAATTCTAAGCTTCCTATCACTGTTTATAAGTCCTGTAGTTAGGTTTAAATCTATCCAAGGTTAAAAAACATTGTCATTTTGTCAAAATATCATTTTAAAATTACCTCAATTCTCAGAGATCCCCAAATGGTTCACGCAAGGTTGTTCAAAAGATTCAGTTTCCTTAAACCCCACCTTTCTGTAGCATACTGTGTTCTGATTGGTCAACTAACATAGTCAGGTTTGATTGGCTGTTCCGCACACACCTCTACCGTAAACTATGCGTTAGCATCTGTTTGGGGGCAGGTCAGAGGTCAGTTTCTCTCAAGATGGTAGGCGGAGATTATTTTGCAAAGTGTTCTAGTGACGTACATAGAGATGGGCAAAAGATTTGAAATCTATAACGACTCGTTTCAGCGATTCAGAGTCGACTCCTTACTTTAGAAGCCAATAACTTTATAAATCGTGTACTTTTTAGTTTAATTACTTTGCACATTGTTTACACTGATGGACAGCTACATCATACACTGTAATACAGGTCATTTTTGATTTCCCATCTGTGTGGCTCTTTAAGCCACATTTAGTGTTATTCAGGTTCAGTCACTGTTGCACTTCTGCGTATTCACAAGCTGAGTGAGAGTCATACGTTCAAAGGTAATGTTAGTCATAAAACCAGACAAAATCAAAGCTTTCAAAAACATCCAGCAATGTGATTCTTTTTTTTTTTTTTGAGTGACAGTGATATTATTAATACTATCAGTGTCTTCTCCTTATCTCCATGACCTTGGTGTTTTTACACATAAAAGCGAAAAACATATTGTGATAAACATCTTGTATATTGTGCAAATTGCATGTGATTTGTGAGGTATTCATGACAGTTCTGAACTATTTTTGTTTTATTTCCAGGTGTTTCTTCCATTACTGTGGTGCTGAATCAGCGAGCATCACTTCCCTGCTGCAGCGGTGAAGAAGTCGTGTGGAGGAAGACCGTACCCATAGAAGCAACTGTTGCTGAATGCCTAAAGCAGAAATGCATCGTAAAAGACCCTTTTCAAGAAAGATTTGCAGTCAAGAGTGAAAAAAACCACTCTCTATTTCTCAACCCAGCTAAATACAATGACCTGGGGCAATACGAGTGCAGCTGTGATGGCTTTATCAAGCTAATTAAACTGGATGTTGTAGGTGAGTGTTTGTTTGCCTCACGTTAGATAATGCTTTAAATAGCATGTGTAGTTGAACTTACTGTAAGAAATGTTTTTTCTCTATAGTTCCTATGAACATGACGGTTGAGGAGCTGGGAAACGTCACTCTTCCGTGTTATGCGGATACTCAAAGCGGTGTCAGGGATGTGACGTGGCTACATAATGAACAAAAAGCTCTGCACTACACCACAGACAGAGCCTCGATCCCAGGCCTGGGCTATGAGGAGAGAGTATCTCTGACAGAGGACGGGTTCAGAGACGGTGATGTGTCTCTGACCATCACTGGTGTCCATCAGACAGACGCAGGATTATACCGCTGCTTCGTTCAGGACGAGACGGATCGAGGATACCCACACGCTTACATACTGCATGTGATCGGTAAGACTCATCATATGAATACATGCACTGAATACATGTTATATCTTTATATGCAATGCCTGGTGTTAGTGAACGTTACATTATTAACATTAATTTATCTACTTTCAGTTTTAGTGAACTATAATAACCAGTCAGTCTGACATCACAATGAATTATTATGAGTCGTCAACTAGCCAGCAGTCAATAAGTTGTCAAAAGTTAATGAGGTTCATTGAAAATAATAGTTATTGTCTTTAATTTCATGCAGAGAAGCTCACCGGCGCAGGAGAAGACCAAAATGAGGGCACCTGTGAAGAAAAACTAACTTGCATTGGTCTGATCTTTTCTTTCCTACTCTTCATTTGCTTTCTTCTTCTTCTTCTTTTCCGCTGTAAGAAGGCAGCATCACTCACATTGGAATCTCCAGAGAGCAAGTCTGTACAGAAGAGTGTCCAAAAGCAATCAACTCACCCTTTTCTTCTGAAGAAGACACTTGTATGAACTGTCAAACCTGAGAACCACAGTCATTCTAATAATGAAACCCCTGACTCCAGTCAAACACAGGAACATGATTGTTAGAGAGTCTTTCTGCTTATTTGAGACATCTGTCTTCTTGGGACACAGAATGGGGTGAACACTGTTTCATTGTGTGAGTTTAGTTTTAGTTTTTGACATTATAAAATCAATGTATTCGAACAACAAATGTGCAATCCGAATTGGCAACAAACATACAGAATTCTTCACCCAGAAAAGAGGAGCGCGGCAGGGCTGTAGTCTGAGTCCAACGCTGTTCAACATTTACATCAATGAGCTAGCAGTGCAGTTGGAACAGTCTACAGCCCCTGGACTCTCTCTACAAGACAAGAACATCAAGCTATTGCTGTACGCAGATGATCTGGTGCTGCTGTCCTCCACCCCACAGGGACTACAGCTGCAGCTGGACCTGCTGGACAACTACTGCCAGAACTGGGCCCTGACAGTAAACCTCAACAAGACCAACATTATGGTTTTCCACCTTCTTCAAAATAGTGTTTATGTTTTGCAGAAGAAGAAAACTCATTCAGGTTTAAAACAATTTTTGAGTGTGTACATGAAGATATAAAAACAAAACACTAACCTATTTTAATCTTTGGGTGAATTATTCCTTTAATGTTAATAAAACACCAAACACAGAGAAAATACTCCCTCAATACTCTTGACTGAAAAACTTTGAAATTGTTGCTTTAATAGGATCAATGTATATTGTTTTATTTTTACTTGTTCATTATTTTGTTTTTAATTCTCCTGTTAAATACTATTGTACCTGCAAAACACTGTGTGTATTATGTGTATTTGCAATGTGTATCTTTGTTCTATTTTTTTTTTTTTTTTTTTTTTTTTTATAACAAAGGTAAAATATCCCAATTTGGCTTAAATATCCATACATTTTCATATTTTTGTTACTTTAATGTATCAAGCTTTGTCTTTAGGGATATTAGTTTGGCTATAATGCTTAAACAACTTGCAAAATAGAAAAACCAACTGTGACGAGTGGGGCGGGGCCGAGGGCCGTGGGAACAGGAGTGAGGCCGGTGTAGTGATTGGAGATGAGTGACACCTGCTCGACCCATCACCGGTCTCGAGTCCCACGGAGGAGATGGAAGGATATAAAACTGGAGCGACGATAGTGAAGGACGAGGGAGGACCAGGCCTGGGCTTTTGTTTTATGTTTGCTTTTTATTTGTGCGCATCAGTCGTCCGTGAGGGGATGATGCGCTGTTTTATGTTTATTTTTAATTATTAAAGTTTCATTTTGATTGTCCGCCGGTTCCTGCCTCCTTATTCCCGATGATTAGGAAGTTTTTATTATTACACCAACATGACAAACAATCATGATAAAATCATGATATTTCTAAAAATTAATATTTTTGTTAATTTTATTTGTTTGATACTTGTTTCTCTCTCTCTCTCTTTCTCAATTCAATTCAATATTGCTTTATTGGCATGAATGTCAATTATACAATATTGCCAAAGCTTAGTGTACATATATAGAACAAATTAATTATAACAAAAAAATGAACATCACAGTAATGGAACTGATTATTATAAAATCTTATATTATTAAACTGTAACAAATTATAACATTTGTGTGAACATTTGATACCACAGTCTTTAACTTACATAGAAATACACAAACATACCAAGGATCACTGTGGTGCACAGTGGGGTCAGACATACTGAGGTCACACACACACACACACACACACACACGTTCACCTGCTGTCTCTCAGGCTGTGGCACGTCCACACGTATCTCGCAGCCAGTGCTGCTGTGTGTCCCTCTCCTAATAATATCTTTATTTTTTCTGTTTCACTAATTGCTGTAAAGTTCTGTATTAAATTTGTGAATTTGTTCAAGTATAGGTCTCTTATGGGCATGTATTTCTGACAGTGCAGGAGGAAGTGCGTCTCTGTCTCGATCTCTCCTGTCTGACAGTGAGCACACACTCTTCTCTCTCTGATTTTCAAAGCGTTTGGCCACAAAAGAGGGTTCATTACCAACTTTATTTAGACCAACAAGCATCTTATAAACAGTGATAGGAAGCTTAGAATTTTCATCTTACTGGCTCTTTAATGAATATACTGTAGGTTTGGGACAAACATGTGAGTGAATAAACAATGACAGAAATTACAGTCGACAGCATGTAACCTACTGTCCCTTTAAGACATGCATGCATCTAATATACAGACATGACTCTGTTAATTTCAATTGTTTACTTTCATTTTAGACATAACCAACTGAGGCTATACAACCAGCAGCACCTGGCCTCACACTACATGACTCCAACATAAAGCTCTTGCTTTTGCAGATGATCTGGTTCTGCTGAAGAGGCTCTACAGCTGAACCTACTTCTGTCAGACCTGAGCCCTGACCATTAATCCTAACAAAACTAAAGTACTGACATTCCAGAAAAGACCCAGAGTTCAGGGAAAGAGACATAACTTCACCTTGGTAAGACAAAAATTGAAAATGCCACAAACTCCACATACCCTGAGCTAAAAGTTAGTGCAACTGGTAAACTAAATTTGGCTGTGAATGAACTGAAAGAGAAAGCGAGAAGGGTCTTTTATGTCATCAAAAAATCTCTAGAGATCTTTTGTAGTCAAATCTGTTAATTTGTCCCCAGTACTTTTGTCCATATAGTGTAGCTACGACCCTTAGGAAAGTTAACCATGGTTGTACCACAAATAGACCAAAAAACCATGGTTATACAGTTAAAACATGGTAACCACAAATTAACCATGGTTTTACTACACAGTTTAACTATGTTTGTGGTTATATAAAAATGGTAATCAAAAACTATAGTTACTACATTTTACTACAATAAAACCATGGTTAATTTTCATAAGATCTGTGCGTGCAGGTGCAGCAGCTGGAAGTTTTTGTTGATGATCAGTTTGTGCACATTTTGACTAACATTTTCCACTTCTGATGTCATTTCTAGCGAGACATTAGAATTACAGTTGAATATTCTCTTTGTAATCACAAAAGCACACTATTTTATCTGATATTCAAACAAAATACACAAAACATTAGCAAAAAGAAAAAAAGATCATGCTATCAAGAAAATATATATTCTTATTTTATTCACCTTTTTCCTGACATTTGCACACAGATATTTTTAGATGTAGCTACAAAACAGTTTGTTTTGCAGCTTGTTATTTACAATTTATATGTCCTATCATATTATTTTAATCTGTTATCTTAGTTAAGAACACACTGTTTTTTACTGCAAACAGTTTTACCGTTTCTCCTCGTTGTTTACTATAGCATATCATATAAGGTTTGTACGTCTCTTTCACTTTCACTTCAATGAAACGGAAGTCTCACCCAAAGGCTTACTTCCGCGTTGAGGAAAAAGTTGGATAAGAGTAAAAGTTTGGAATAAAAGGTTCTGGTGACGTTGGTTCAGCACCAGGGGGGGCACAGCTGGGGTTTGCGGGGCCCCAGTGCGGGTTGTACCAGTGGGCCCTATTTGAAATTGTTTAATTTGTATGTTCGTTATTTTTATTTATTTGTCCTATTTACACAATGTAAGTTTGTAGGTGTCCAGGTACAGAAACCGAATAATCAAATGTAAAATAGCACTGGATAGTCTTCAATGTAAAATAAAATATACAGTCAAACTAAAATGTATTCAGACACCTTCAAGATTTCTCACATTATCACAGTTTATTTGCTATAGTTTGGCAAATGGTAATAAAATATGACAAGAACTCAGAGTTAAACTGTGTCAGAACAAATTCATCTTGATAATGTCAGATAACTTTGATAGAAAGATACGTAATGGATTACAATCAACCAAAACTACAGACAGTTAGTATGACAATATTTATACAACTATTAATATTTTGTTGAACAGTTACCAAGCAATGCTTCATTTTGTTCTGACTGTGGTGTGAAAAGGTTGCATTAGCAATTCAGAAAAACAACACATAAGAAAAACATGGTGCTGAATAATATTTGGTCCCAATTTTATTATTATTATTTAATACATTTCACTAGTAGTCCACTGTATGAAGAATATTTGGGTATATTTTGCTTTACTCACTTGCATAATTGTATTATAGTGTTCTGCACTTACTAGTAAAATAATATGTATATGAAATTTTATCTGGTGTCTGAATAATTGTTGGATTGACTGTGCATTAATTGTTGTTAAAACTACAAAGTACAAGATCAGTGAGTGATTTTCTTTCTTACATTTCTGGATTGACATGGATTAACATTACAGCAGCTAGTAGCTAAATTAGGTCAGGTCACAAGAGACAATGAATGAACCCAATATAATACGTTTACTTTCACTAAGACATAACCGACAGTTTATTCGAACATACTTGCCAAGTATTTTGACATATTTTGTATGTATTTGTTTGTACAAGAGCAAAAAGAGGCAAAATCTGTGTTCAAGTGTTCTGAGACACTCTCTCTGTGTGGGCTCTTTCACGTCCTTTTCTGTTTAAACTGTGATTTGTATTTGTTCGTTCAGGTGCAGGAGGGACTTCGAGGAGAACTTTGCAGAAGAGAGCTCGGTTCAGTGTCGCTGTCTGTGAAATGCGTCTCTCTCTCCGCGTGTGCACCGATCACAGCGCGCGAGTAACCAGCTACTCGGTTCAGCTTTTCCTCGTCTTGTGTTTTAATGCTTTAAAGTATTTTGAATGTTTAAATCTACAAGTAGCAAGGCTTAAAACATGTGAAAATGATAAGCTTTCGTGAACACAACTGTCCTGAGCATCTTTTTAGGCTGGCCTCAGCCGGGCGGTTGAGATCGCCGGGGGCCCCCCTCAGCCGTGGGCCCCTATAATCGTCACCACCTTTTACCCCACTAGCGACGGCCCTGTTCAGCACACTAACTGTCTGACGGCCGTCTCAAAGTACCGTCCGTGAAAAAATGAGTTTGTTTCAATAGCAAAGTCTCATTTGGTAAGTTGCTGGTTAGGTTGAAACCCGCCACAGGGTGTCCGGTAAGAGACGTGGTCAAAGATGGATTATATGGGAGTAACCCGTTTATTTGTCACCACAACAACTCAGTGAATAATAAGGGTTTCTTTGGTTTTTCTATAAAACACAAATGAAGAGTAAACATAAATACACATGATGAATAGTCAGTGAAATAAACAGTTTCACAGATGCACAGTGCTCATGCGCATTTAATTGTTCACAGCTTCAAAATATCTCAGAAATGAGGACTAATAAACAAACTACACAACGAAACACAAGTGAAATGTACATAGATAACATTAACATAAGCAACTATGAATAAAGTTTATATGTAAATATATAGGTGAAACATTGCGCTAAAGACATGTTAATAATATGTAAGCATTAGCATAACAATTAACGCACATCAGACAGCAAAATGTAATAGACAGCTAAGTCAACCATATCACACACACAATCGTTTCAAAGATAAGATACATTACACTTACTTTTTTTTACTTTGGCTACCTGTGTGTCAGTCAGTCAGTCAGTCTCGGCGAGAGAGAGAGAGAGAGAGAGAGAGAGAGAGAGAGAGAGAGAGAATATAATAATGTGTAATTTAATGTGATTATATATGTACAATATTGACATGAATAGTTTTTTTTTTATTATTATAATTATTATTATTTTTTTAATCTACATATCTGTACATCTATATATCTGTATAACTTGTTCACTGTTTATTGCTTTGGCAACATTGTGCTGTTTCACAGTCATGCCAATAAAGCTCATTTGAATTGAATTGAATTGAATTGAATTGAATTGAGAGAGAGAGAGAGAGATTCGGATCAGAAGATTAATTATTCTTAAAGCTATAATGGCCTTTTTAACAGTCCGTGCATTTTTATCATCAGGAGGGCTGTTGTACACTCTAAAAAATGTTGGGTTATTTTTTCTACCCAACCGCTGGGTTAAGCCTGTTGGGTCATTTTATTGGGTTATTTTCTCAGTGTTGGGTAGTTTTTAGTGTAACCCAGCCGCTGGGTTACCAGTTGGGTCAATTTTAGTGACAGTTGACACAGTGAACCCCTCCCCCTCCTCGACGCCTCAACTCTACCTTCGCGCCGCGGGCATTTTGAATCACCGGAGTCAAGAGCCATCGTTTTTCAGCGAGGACAGCTGTTATTCGGAGAAAAAAAGGGTATGTGTGTGTGTTATTTTTATCTATACAACTATAAAATAACAGAATATGCCAAATAAGGCGGTTCGCTTGACATTAACAGTTTTAAAAAGTAACTCCTTGCTTCGTAAGCTTTGTAGGCTAGTCTGTTATGTTACAGCTTTTTCATGCTTTTTGAATAAATCGAACGTCTCCTTTGGTAAACATTTCCTCTGAAATACGTTACTTACAGTATATGAGCTATTTAGTTGGTTTAAGGTAGATATTGAGATACATGACGCGAGTGTCGCTTCATAAAGCAAACATTTAACGTTAAGTTATAACGTCATATGCGACGCGACACTCGATTGCCTCATGTGTCCATAAACTATCGAATTTTGTTCAAAATTAGTAACTTAAGTACATCATGAGTCCATCTTCCAAACCGTGTTTTTGTCCTGTCTTGAAACACTAGGGTGCGTACAACTTTACACCTGTTGGACTGGGAAGTAGCTTATATACTTACAGAACTGTTCATATCCACAAACAGAGAGAAGTAACGTTTGCAGTCGTGACTTGTTAATGTCTTGAGACGCTGAGACGTGACTTTATATAAAGCATATGAGTGAGTTAATGTGCGACATATCTGCAATTAGAGGGTGCTTCACTGCAAATCTAAAACCATAATCATATAGTTCTATACCATACCATGAAAAATTTTATGTTTTATTAATTAACTACATAAAGACACTGAATATGTCTGTTGAATAATCCATTTTTCTCTTTGTAAAGTAATTAAATATTTGCAGAAACAAATGAAATCTGTTCAAAATATAGTTTGTCAGACAATAATAATAATAATGATAATGTTTTTCTCTTGAATATTAAATGTCACTGTTTAGTGAAATAGATTATTATGCAGCAATAAACTATCCAGTATTTCTTAATGCATGTTTTTGACCTTTGATAATTGAAAACATAATCAAAACAAACGTGTTTTAATGAGAAAAGTTCAAATAAGTGAGCAAATGAAAAAAATCTGTATCAGGCAAAAAAATCGTATTGGTGTTTCCCTAGTGCAGGGGTTCTCAACTTTTGCAAGCTGGGCCCCCCCAAAGCTGGTTCATTGAGTGCACCCCCCACCCCCTCCCCCTCCACACACACACCTGGTAGATAGATAGATAGATAGATAGATAGATAGATAGATAGATAGATAGATAGATAGATAGCCATAGGCTATTATTTTTAGGCCCACATTATTATTATTATTATTATCATCAGTAGCGGTTGGTAGGCCTATTATCATTAATAGGCTATTGTTATAATTGGCAGTAGCACCAGACTTCTAATGTGAGCTTGCAGGCATTATTATTATTATTATTATTATTATTATTATTATTATTATTATTATTATTATGAGTAGTAGAGAGCAGATTACATGAGCACCCTATAAAGACTGAATGATTAATTATGCAAATTACTGTAGAATGTAATTTGAGTCAACTCCACGATATATAAAATATTAATGACTGATTTTGTTTAATAATTCTGCATTTTGATATAGTGAAGTATAGTGAGTTGTATGTTTTTAACATTTTTCTGTTTTTAACAGGTTGGGACCAACATGGTTGAATATTTGAAGGAGGCAGAGCTCACTAAACCCTTCCCCTTTGTCCTTGGTCTTGGGGATGACAGTCAATGCCATCAAGCCTTTGTAGTTGTTGGCAAACAGGCACTGCATCAAAACACACTCCTTGGTGCTGTGGACACGTGCTTTAAACTTTTTTATGTTTTAGACATCCATTTCCCGAAGCAGTGTGCACCAGTGTGGGAGTTTTTGCAGACTGTTGTCTACAAACTCCCAGGAACTGAATCTCCTTCTGTAAGACTGCTCCGTGGATATTTGTCATGTTGAGCAGTACTGGAACCATGAAAACTAACCCTTTCTAAAGTGTTATGCAAGTTTATATTAAGAGGGAAGTTGTCAGACTAATACATATATCTAAAGCATTTTACTTGTATCACTTTGTTCGTGTGCCTCTTTGTTAAACATACTCTCTAAAAAGTTATGAGTTTATATGAAGGGGAAAGTCATCTAATATATATGAAGCATTGTACTTGTGTCTTATACTTGTGTATATAATGTAAATGTTTAAATCTAAGCTAATTTAATTTATTGATATTTATTTTTTTATATTTATAAAATGGAAGTTGTATTTATATTTTATATGCTGTTTTATTGTTCATTGAGCATGAAAAAATATCATGCTTTTTTGCTATATGAATTATATATGCTTTTATGTCTTGCATTTGGATGTTCTTTATTAATAAATCTTCACCTTTTGAGTTATTACTGTTGCTTTTAGTGATTCTCTGTGATTTTATTATTATTATTATTATTATTATTAATAAACCTATTTCAGGTTTGTTTTTAAAAAAAAATAAATAAATAAAATAAATAAATAAAAAAAAAAAAAAAAAAAAAAAAAAAAAAAAAAACCAGCAATGTAGTCATTTTAATCAATAATGGAGTTAAATCAAACAACCCAACAAGTTGGGTCAAAGATTTAACCCAACCGGCTGGGTTTGTCCATATTTGTCCCAGCGTTGGGTTAGAGTGTATCATCACACAGTTGAGTCATCAGTTGCTGTATGCATTCAGAAAAAAATGCCTGCAAGCGGACAGCGCGTGTACAACAGTTGAAGAAAAGGAAGTCGCTAGGTTACGCAGCTTTCGATGAAACAAACCAGCACAAGGAAGGAAGTCCGTTAAACCATATATGTCTGGTGACATTCCGTCAAAGGCTTCACACTTGCTCCTCTCTAGAGTGCCGAACTGACGTCACATAGACCGCTGAGTATATAAAGCCGACGCCGACACACACAGCACGGGCATCAACTCTTTCGAAGCTTTCAGATTCATTTCAAATTCAGGATATAGAGTTTAGAAGTCTTTATTTTTTTATTATTATTTTTTTTCTAATTCCTTTTATTTATTTATTTATTTATTTATTAAAGAAAAGCATTCACCCCCTACACTTTTTGGTGTGAGTGTAACGTTACAGAGCCGAGCCTCATCTGACTGATGCAAACAGGTACGTTATCATGATGTTTTTATTCATTGTTCATTGTAATATTTAGCAGGATCTATTGAACGAAATAGCAATACTTTACAAAACCTGGTCAAAAGTGGACTGGTCATCTGTAGAAGTCTTCGTGGCTAGTTCATCATCAGAGAAAAAGTGTCAGATTATTATTCCCTCTGGTCTCACACTTGCACTAACTACAGTTTCTGGTCAGGTATTGTGAAAGAAGTCGGTGTTTGAGATTTTCTGTGACCCTAGGCGGAACTAACATTAATATTCATTTAGTCATTTCTAAATTTAGTACTTTAGCAGATGCTTTTAGGGTATCCAAAACGACTTACAAATGAGGACAATAGAAGCAATCAGAATCAACAAAAGAGCAATGATACACATAGTCTTAAAGTGCCACTAAAAGTGCTCCTTGGATTAAAACGGTATGTATTATTATACATAATAATACATATATAAAAGTGTCTGTTTGACTTACGTTAGCGAAAACTGGTTTTTATTATTTTTTTATTTATTATACTTTTTTTTATTTTTAAGATAAACTTTTCAAAATGAAAACTAAATTTGCTGCCTGTGTCTGTGTTTGCATGATTTTTCTTTCGAAAGAATACCCACATGTTGACCTTCTCTGGAGCGGTCTTTTAGTTTAGTGTGAAAAGCTTCAATATTCGCATCGTTTTCGCTCCTGACTCAGAGAGTAGAGAGAGAACAAGGTAACGCAGGGTTAGTTTTAACCTTTTTAAACAGTCTGTGGTTTAAATATTTATTAGTTACCATATCACCGTTATATAGCAAATATCAAAAATAAAAAAATCATTTGGAGATATCACTGTACATTTCATAAAATTCTGTCTTAAGCCTACATTTTTCATCTCAGTTTTCTTTATTCATTTATAATTAGATCTGCTATTATTTTAATCTCCAATCGGTTATTTATCAGTTCAGATCGTTTTTTAATGTTTTGATAACAGAAGACACTAACCATTTTTAACTCCCAGTAGCGCAGATGAGGTATCGTTGTAACACTGTGTTACAATGTGCTTTTCTGTGACATCAACGATTGAATTTACACTATTTACTTTAATTTAAAAATAGAAACTACGAGAAACAGGTGAATAAAGATTGACAGACAGTTTAGAGATTATTATTTCAAGACATGTAAAGTATTTTATTTCGTTTATGTGGGCCGTCCCGAGCTTGGCTGCAATGTGTTCATTGTCGACTCTAGAATTAGATTATTTTTATTCAAGATTTAGTTTGTCATGTATATTTTTTCATTCCATCAGATAACATTTTAAGCTGTCATATGGTCACGTTCCAAAGTGCCCCTCAGATGTTACAATGTACCCCACCCACGGGGCATGTTGTCACATTTCACTTCCATTTTTTGAGGGTAAATAAAGAAAAACGTATCCACTGTAATTATGAAACAAAGTGACATATTTATACTACACAAGTGTGAAATTACTGTGGATAATGTGCAACAGAAATGACAGTTTTGTGCGTTAAACAACGCGGTGGACCGCTCACAAAATGTATTCAGTCGCAGTCACTTCCTGCTTTCTGATTTTATCTGAGCCCCTGCTGAAGGGACACGGCGAAATGCGAACTTTTTCGTTCTCTGTCTGACGCATTCGCATGAGTATGAATGGAAGTCAACGGCACAATACAGTGAGTGCATCTTCCGCTCCTCCGAAGACTTCACAGCACGCGACGAATATAACCCGACACTCAGCGTCAGACGAGACAGAGTATCTCCTGAAGTCAGCGCAGTCTGTAGGTCTTTCTAAGCTTGCGATTTATTTCACGATATAGACTTTGGGATACTTTGGAATACTTTCTATTTTCCTAAAGTTGTTTTTTCTGGTATTTACAGCATTCACCCCCCTGAAGATCTTCGGTGGGAGCGTATAGAGCCAAGTCTCATCTGACTGATGCAAACAGGTAATGTTATCATGGTATATTCATTGTTACCATTAATTGTTCATTGTAATATTTAGGAGATCTAATGGCAGAAATAGAAATATAGCCTACTATACACAACCAGGAGCGGACTGGCCATCGTCCAGGGTCTGTGGTTCATCATCAGAGAAAAGTGTCAGATTGAGGGTGTACTCTCTCACTAGAGGCACAGTTGTCTTGACTCATCCTCTTTTTTGATTCACACCACCCACCGTTTAGTAGCAGAATGCATGTTCTTTTGTTAGATTTAATAATACAAGCTATTTTCAAATGTTTTTTTGATCATGCAGTATTTATATGCTGATGAGACCACCACTGTTGTGTCATCGGTGAACTTGATGATGTGATTCGAACTGTACATTACTTACTTACTATGATCTTCTCAAATAAAAAGACATTTCAACAACAAAAATAGAACTAAAATTATTATTTAAAACTTAAACGTAGAATAGAAATAATAAACCGCAAGAGTAAAAATCAGCGTTAGAGGGTCAGTGTCAGTCAGCAGTTGGTACAGTACAACTTTTACTAATTCTAACAGTGCCTGCTATTGACCCCCAAAGGTTGTTCAAGGGGGGGGGGGGGGGGGGACCAACAGACATACTGTCACATTAACATATGGTAACTTTTAAAAATACTTCTTATATAATGAATTAGATATCCAAGTAGATATTGAAGTGGGATAAATAAAATAAACAATTCTTTCCATGGCACTAATGATTTAAAATATGAGAAATAATTTATAAATATATGTAACTTTATTTATGCAAAACAAGTTTGAAATGTTATGTTTGTAAGGTGAGGGTGGATAGCTCAGACTGTCAGCTGTTAGTTTGAAGTGAAATTCTGTTACTTTCCCACATAATCTAAAAACACACACAAAAACTCGATTTGATTTGGTTGCTCTAAAGGAGTGTAAAAAAAATCGCAGTTTCTGATCTTTGGGGTAACTGACACTGTAAATGGGAAAAGTGAAAATAATATATTTTTAGATTAATTTGTCAAAAAAAGCTGAGTATAAATCTGAAATGTTTTAAATTTTTATAAAGGCCTGGATCTAGAGCACAAATGCTAATTGGAGTGGACATTCTATCTCACACACACACACACACACAAACAAGCTCACAATAACACACCTGTGTGTGACTGCAATAGAATACATTTTTATATAAATTGACATATAAAATAATTTCCACTCATAAATGAAGGACTGGTACTAGAGCACAAATGCAACATGGAAAAAGTGTGTTCACTCACACACACTTACGCATTACACAAGTGTGACATAGGTATCCAGGGCATTATTTAGATTTTGGCAAATAAAATGCACAGAATATAAATGCATAACAATGTGCTGGGGTAAACATCACACACACACACACACACACACACACACACAAACACACACAGAGAGCGAGAAAGATTTCTGCAAATTTATGTAACATAATATACATTTACCCAAAAGCAGACAATTCAAAATACATCAGGCAAACAAACTCTAACCTTTGACAAAAATATAGATTTTTAATATACCTTAGAATGTTTAAATATTCACAAAATATATAGGCCCATCATAAAGTTGTGAGAAGTTGAAACTTGAAAAAAAAAAAAAAATTTGACTTGAAACTGAACTGAAAATGAGTCCCTGTGGACCTCTGCTGAAAACATGTAGTCATTGCACTTGACTTCTTCAACTTAAGTTCTTTCTCTAACCAGCAGATGGCAGTAGTCTATCCCCAACACATGGGCCAATATACAGAAACCTTTTACAGCGGGGAAAATAAGTATTTGACACATCAGCATTTTAATCATTAAGGGGATTTCTAAGTAGGCTATTGGCACAACATTTCCACCAGATGTAGCCATCAAGCCAAATATGGAATCCATACAAAGAAATCAGAAAATGTAAGAATACAAGTTGAGTCATAAAAAATGAAGTGAAATGACACAGGGAATAAGTATTGAACATATTTTATTTAATACTTTGTAGAAAAGCCTTTGTTGGGGACTACAGCTTCTAGACGCCTCTCGTCGTCTGCATCGCTCAGGATGATTCTGGCCCATTCTTCCACACGAATTGTCTTTAAATCTCTTTTATGAACTTCAGTTCACTCCATAGATTTTCTATGGGATTTAGGTCAGGTGATTGACTGGGCCATTCAAGCAACTTTATTCTCTTTCTTTAAAACCACTTCATTGTTTCCTTGGCCTTGTGTTTGGGATCATTGTCTTGCTGAAATGGCCACCCTCTTTTCAGTTTCAGCTTTCTTAAAGATGGTGTGGAAGATTTTTATTAGTAAAGTTTCAATTAATCAAGTATATAATCAATGTGAATCTAGCCATTTTTGTTTTAAAGTTATTATTCTATTAAACTCTTACAGGCCTAAAATCTAATAGACAAGTTGCCTATGCCCTGGAATGCACAGAGATAAGCATATGGTCAGACATACCTTAAAGGCCTCCCCTCCCCTTGTGATTTATGATGGTCTAAAAGGAGACATGCCTATGTGGGACCGCCCCATGTATGATGTATATAAGGAAAAACCAAATAACGCACGGGAGAGTTCCTTGCAACGTCCTCTCGACTTTGTTTTGTTTAAAATAAAGTCTTTTCTTCGGTGAGAAACCCCTGACTGAGTGTGATTCTTCTGAGAACCGGCGAAATACACCACAGATTTGGCACCCCAGATGGGACTGGACAAGAGTGACAGAGTGGACAGCCGCTTTTGAGCTGACCAATGATCAACACAACCGGGTGGCCACCATAAAACAAGGTAAGCATTTTTGCTTATAAAATTCGTTTGTGTTGGTTGAGGTCAGTTCTGAGTGGTAAGGACACTTAAAACCTACTCTTCCAAATTTAGAAAAATAGGATATCCAAATTGAAAAAGGGGTTTCACTCCAGAAGAAATAACCGCATGCACATATTTGGTTTATTGAAAGGAAAGCCTTGTAAGGTAACCTAGATTTAAAACAAAAAGGGTGTAGCAATGGTCTGTGTTTATTGGATAGCTGTGACCTAGGAAAGGGCAGTGATAAACGGATAAGCAGACAGAATAAGTGGGCCCTTAAGGACGCTCTAGGTAGAGCGAGCTCTAGAAAGAGCTGTGTTTTGTTGTGTGGATGAAACTGTGTCCGGACGAATGACCGTATGGACGATGATGAATGTATGAACAAATAAATTCCGTATTGGGTGGGTAAGGGTCGAGCACCGTTCCTGGACCTTCACTTAGGTGTGAACCGGCAGAATTGGACTCGTCCCAGATCCACTTGAGAGGGATGAATGTATGATGAGCCTTGACAATAAAAGGACAATTAATGAATGATTATCCCTTAGATAAAGGGAAAAAGTATGCAAGCATAAGCACTCTGGCTCAATAAAGAGTGTAGCAAGTGTGAATGGGCTTAGGGAAATAGTATCAATAAAGTTTGAACCGAGATATATAATAAAGTTTTGAAATTTGGATGTCTGTGTGAAAGGGGAGAACATTTTCTGAGCCCAGTACAGTGGGAGTGAGAGCAAGGGAGGAAGTTCCCACATTAAAGATTTAATACATGGGTGGACAAAAAAGGAAAGAGAAGTAAAAATAAAAATAAAGAATTATTGTTAGAAATAGTTATCTAAAAAGTGATAATAAAATAGGATAAATAAAATAGACAGTTAAATAATAATATAAATTTAAAAAAGTGTAAACGCATGAGACAATAAAAAACTAAATTCAAAAGGGTATGACACATAAAAAAGAATAGAAAGTAGGGTGAAAGGGGTAAAAAATAGTTAAATTCAGTGAAAGGAAAGGAAGAGATTGTAACCAAGTTTATTATATAAAACTAAAAAGTTGATTGTTGGTGGTAATAATATAAATAAAGATATGGCAGCCACACCAGTGGAAATCCTTGGATTAAAAAATCCACTGTGTAAAGAGCAAATAGACAAAATCTCGAAGAAATGGCAGAAGAGAACAAAAAATATGATGACAAAATGGCCAAAGGAAGGGACATTTGATGTGACATTGTGTGAGGAAATGGAAACTCTGATAAAAAACTATAAAACTAAAAGCATCAATATGAAAAAAGAAAAAAGAGAAACAAAACGGGAAAAAGAGAAAGAAGTACTTGCTCTGTTTAAAAAAGAAGGTGAAGATATGTTGAAGAGTATAAAACAGGCTAGGAAAGTCCTAAAGGAGGCAGAGAAAGATAACATGAGAAAAGAAAAGTTATTTTCAGAGCCTCCCCCCTATCTGCCTTTAGGAAAAGAATTCCCATTACTCAAGGGAACCATGGAGGTAACAGGAGAACTAGAGTTAGAAGGGCAGTTAGAGACGGAAGATAGAGAGGAACCAGCTGTAAAAACACAGAAGCAAACTAGACAGGAGAATGCAGAAGGTCTGCAACTCGACTGTTATAGACAAGCACGTACAGCGTTAGAAAAAATGAAAGCATGTCAGGAAGACAAAACCTGGTTTGAGGAAGGATTAGAAAGAAAACGGAGGAAAGATAGAGATATTGTAGCACAAGCACAAGCTTTGGAAGAAGAAATGGAAGAGAAAATTAGAGAATCAGGGAAAAAGATCAGAGAGGTAAATAAATTGGAAAGAGGAAAGAGTAAGTTGTTCTATGGTAGTGAGGATGAGAATCAGGCAGAGGAGTTATTTGAGAACGGTAAATGGGAACAGGGCAGAGATAAAGGGACACTTAGACCACTGGCCGCACAGCTCCCAATTTTAATCAAGGGTGAGCAGGGACAGTATGTCCCCTGGGCTTCGCAGGACCTCGAGGGGCTTGTCACTCGCCTTCCTGATATTCATGAGGGTGCAGGGAAATTCATTAAAGTGTTTGAAGAGGAAACAATGGGAAAGCTATTGGCAGTGGGAGATGTTAAAGCTCTGCTGGCTAAAATTCTTGGAGGGACAAAGATGGATGAAATTCTTCTTACCACGACTCTAAACAGAGCAGTGAACTCTCACAATATGGATGGGATTGTTTTTGATGCATTCCGCCCAGCAGTATGGCAGGCATTGCGTGCGGAGTATCCGATCAGACTGAATCCTAAATCACTGAAGGGAGAAGGAATTGGAGATTTAGAAAATCCAACCACTTATGTCCAAAAAGAGCTGAAAAGGTGGAAACAAGAAACTGAGGGGGATCCCGAAAGAGACCCATTAATGTCAAGAGAAAGAGTTACAACGTAAACTAACTCAATTACAGCTTGAAGAACTCACAAAGAAAAATAAGAAAAATATTCAAGCTTCAGTGACAAATGCAACAGCCGAACAAATGACTCTAATGCCTCCAGTAATTGCTCCACAACCTACTACTCAGTCAAGCCTACTTACAGCAGTCCCTCCAAATGAACACTTGAACTCTGTGCCCATAATAAATGTTTATACTCAACAGCCAGGACAAATGGGATGGAGAAAAAACCCCATACAGCAAAGAGGCAGAGGCAGAGGCAGAGACAGGCCTCCCCCCTTGTGCTGGGGCTGTGGACAGCCCGGACACATCAAAGCTGACTGTCCAACTCAACAATGGCCACAGCAACCTCAGGGTAGAAGGGAGATGAGCTGGCAACAGCCTACTCGGGGCCCAGTGCAGGGCCCAGTAAACCCTTGGGGAGGTCCCAATCCAGGCTATTAGGGGTGCCCAGAGAATCCTAAAGGGGAGAGTCAGCTTCCAATTTTATCAACAAAAGCTGATCAAGAGCCTATTATGCAGATTAAAATAGAGGGAGAACCATTTCCATTTATGGTAGATACGGGGGCAAATTTAACATGCATTAATTTGAAATATGCTTCACATCTCCCCTTGTCTGGAAAATTTGCAAAGACAATAGGATTCTCGGGAAAAATGCAATTGATTCCAATAACAGCTCCAGTGTGTCTACAAACAAAAGATCAAAGTATAACAATGCCCATTCTGGTATCAAATCAAACTCCTATTAATTTGTTAGGAAGAGATGCATTATGTAAATTAGGACTACAAATTTGGTGTTCTCCAGAAGGTATATATATTGATTCAATAGGAACAGAAAAACAAATGATAGTTGCAGAGCCAAAAGCAAATGTTTTTTGGATAGGACAGATAGAACAAGATGTGAGACAGACAGTCAATAAATGGGGAAAGTTTATTGAAGCACAGATACCTGAAGCACAGCTATCAAAGTCTGAATTTCATTGCACAATGATGTATGATCAAGAAAGGGATGAAGATATAGAACAGAAATGGCAAAAAGAAACAAAAGGACAGCAGATTGAAATAGTCTCCCAGTACATCATCATAGGTAAGGAGGGAGCAGCTTTAAACATACCAGAAAGTGAGTTTGTCAAAAAATGGTTCAATGTAAATAACTCTGTCCCGCATATTGCAGTATATGTAGGAATAAATTGGAAAGCAAAAGATTTAGGACCAATGATGAAAAGGGCAGAACAAAGCAAATGGGAATCAACAGAAAACCCATTGATTTTTCATTCAGCTGACAAAAATTACATCAAAATTCTGTGTGCAACCAGTTTGCTGGGAATTCCACAGGAAGTAGTTATCAGCCAAAATAAAATGACACAGATGACTACAGCATCTGATTTAATAAACACAAATGAGACTGAATTATTTAAGGAAATGGAGTGTCAGGTACCAACTGAGCTATGGTCTCAACATGACACAGATATTGGATTAATAAAATCAGCAAATCCAGTAAGAGTTCAACTAAAGCCAAATGCACGTCTGCCTAGAAAAGCACAATATCCCTTACGGGCAGATGCGGAAGCAGGAATAAAGGAGACAATTGAAGGCTTAGTGAAGGCAGGGGTATTGATAGAAACTACTAGTTACTGTAACACTCCAATTATGCCTGTAATCAAATCAGACAAAAATAGATGGCGACTTGTTCATGATTTACGAACAATAAATGAAATAACGGAAGATATGCCAGCTGAGGTACCAAACCCGCACACTTTACTGACAAATGTCCCTCCTGATGCCAAATACTTTACTGTAATTGATCTTTGCTCTGCCTACTTTAGTGTACCGCTTGCAGAAGAGAGTAAATATTTATTTGCATTTACACTAGCAAATAAGCAATATACATATACCAGGCTTCCTCAGGGATATAAACATTCACCACATATATTCAACAAGATTTTGAAGGATGATTTAGAAGACCTTGTAATAGACGGTACACTATTACAATACATTGATGATTTGATTATCTGTTCTACCTCGCTAGAACAATGTCACAAAGACTCAATTAAGGTGTTGACAAAATTAGCAGAAGGAGGACACAAGGTGTCTAAAAACAAATTGCAGTATTGCCAGCCTCAAGTGGAATACTTGGGAAGATTAATTGCATTTGGTACACGAGCTATAGCACCAGCTCAGTTAGAAGGTATAAGTAAAACACCGTTACCTCAGACAGTAGGACAAATGATGACGTTTCTAGGAATGACAGGCTTTAGTGCCGATTGGATAGAAGACTATGCAGTTAAGACAGGGCCTTTGAGAGAAATTATGAAACAAGCAGGATTACAACATTTAAGAAATCCATTAAAATGGAACACAGATGCCTTACTAGCATTTGAAGCAATAAAAAAAGAATTACAACAGGCCCCTGCCCTGGGAATGGCAGAATATGATAAAATGTTTCATCTATACGTGGCAAATAGAGTTGATGGTTATGCATCAGCTGTATTAATGCAAGAGACCTGTAGTGGGAGGAAAAAACAGCCTATAGCATACTATAGCACAAAATTAGACAATGTAGCCCAGGGATACCCACCATGTTACCAACAGGGTTTAGCTGCAGTGTATTATGCTTATGAAAAAGCATCCACAATAACTATGGGGTATCCAGTAACAATATATACCCATCACAAAGTTGTGGAATTAATAGAACAAGGGAAATTTGTTCTGACACAAGCTCGAATTCTAGCCTATTCCTCATTACTCACATATCCAGATATTACTATTAAAAGATGCCATACAGTTAATCCAGCTGAATTAATTCCTTTGGCTTTTGAAGGAGAACCTCATGAGTGTGTGAATGAGTCCTTGGCATTTACTAGATTACGACCAGATCTAGAATCAACACCTATTACTGAAGCAGAAGTAACTTACTTTGTAGATGGTTCTAACTTTAGGGATCACGAAGGAAATCATACAGGATATTCAGTAGTGAAGAAAAACAAAAAAGAATTTGAATCTGTGATATCACAACATTGTGTACAGCCCTGCTCTGCTCAATTAGCAGAATTAAAAGCTCTCACAACTGCATGTCAGTTAGCAAAAGGACAAACTGCTAACATTTTTACAGATTCAGCGTATGCTCATGGTGTATGTCATCTATTCGGAGCAGTGTGGAAACAAAGAGGTTTCAAAAAGAGTGATGGGACTCCCATCCAACATAGTGAACAAATAGGGCAATTGATTTCTGCTATGATGCTACCAAAACGACTAGCAATAATCAAATGTCAAGCACACAAGAAGGGAAATGACTATGTCATCAAAGGAAATAATGCAGCAGATCTAGAAGCTAAAAAAGCTTCAGGGTGTCAAGTAGCAGTATTAGCACCTGTTGTACTTATCGAGCCTCATCCTCAATTGGATGACATTATTCGAATACAACAACAAGCAGGCCCCTATGAACAATCAATGTGGCAACAAAGGGGAGCTAAAAAAGACTCACAGGAAATTTGGCGTACACATGAAGGACACATTGTTGCACCTACTTCACTGTTGAATATTCTTATTACAGATGCACATGGTTTTGACCATTGTGCAAGGGGAGAAGTAGTAAGAAAAATTAAACAGCAAGGATATTGGTCTCCTTATTTATATGCAATGGTGGATGAATTTTTGTCCACATGTGAAGTATGTGCTAAATACAATGTAAGAAAAGGCATGGTGACACCAATAGGCCATATTCCAACACCTGAAGGCCCCTTTAAACATCTTGTATGTGATTATGTGGATATGATAAAGCGTGTACAAGGCAAAAGATACATGCTTGTTATCATAGACAGGTTTAGCAGATGGGTGGAAGCAGTACCATCCGCGGATCTAGGAGCAGGAACTGTAATTAAATTCCTAACAAGAGAGGTAATTCCTAGATTTGGAATTCCATCAGAAATAAGTTCAGATAATGGGTCGGCATTCATACAAAAAACTGTGAAACAAGTGTTGCAACAATTAAGAATAAAACAGAGACTAGGATGCGTTTATAGACCTCAGTCACAAGGGATAGTGGAGAGGGTTAATGGAGTTATCAAGGCTAAAATAAACAAAATATGTGAAAGTACTAAACTTAATTGGATTGATGCATTACCGCTCGCACTAATGAGCTATCGCATGCAAACTAACAGGAGCACACACTTAACACCGCATGAAATGCTTACGGGTCGACCCATGCCTGTGCCATATTGTAGAGGTCCCTATAAAGGACCTCCTCTAGAACAATTACAAATGGAACTTCGCTCTTATATGAAGAAACTAACTGCCATACATAAAGCTATCTATTTACAGGAAAAAAGAAAAGAGCCCAGTGAGGAATCAGAGACGGTCTGTCCAGTTGTTCCAGGGGACCAAGTTTATCTGAGGGTATTCCGGAGAAAATGGAATGAGCCCAGGAGAGAAGGACCCTACACAGTGGTGAGAGCTACTCCAACAGCAGTCCAAGTGGAGGGAAGCACAACCTGGTATCATCTAAACCACTGTACTAGAGTTCCCACAGGAAAGGCAGAAAGAAAGGAAAGCAGACAACCAGACAATACAGGAGAGAGCAATGAGGAAGAATCAGAGACACATGATGAAGTGCAAACTGACGAGAGCTCTTTCCTCCTGTCAGACAAACTGGAGAGGACAGAGAATAAGTCTGACAACATGTCTGAAGACCATTCTATGCCTAATGAATCTCATAATGCAGACTCAAACTCAACCAATAGAAAGCAACCTGACTTCCCTTCAATTGACTTTACAACCTTTGAACAAAAGTGATAATGTGATCAACCCAACAGAACCAACGATAATCAAAAATCGTAGAGACATTGATTATGATGTTCAAGGTGATGAAGACGTTAGTCAAATTGATGCATTATGGGATACAGCCCAAAATAATGAATGGTATAAATGGGCAGCCTTTACAGCTAAAGAAACAGGAAAAGAAAATTGCTTGCTGTGCTCCAAATCTCCGTTAAACAAAGTAATAGCCATACCAAATCCATATGACTACCGAAAATGTGCCCAATTTGGAAGAAACTTTTGTCATTTAACAGATTTTACCAGGCCATATTGTATTGCTGAATGCCTTGGATTTTTAGGAAATCCTAAATTAACAGATTATTTCTTTAGACCACTCTGGGGATCCTGGTGTCAGTATTCAGATATCGGTCAAAATATAAAAATTGAAAAACAAAAATACAGAGTGGATTAATTATATCTATTATAATCAACAAAGATTCATTAATTATACTGATGAGGCTTTAACTTTACTAGGCGACCAAGTGCATGCAACAAGCAGAATGACATGGCAAAATAGACAGGCTCTTAATTGGCTCTTGGCAGACAAGGGAGGAGTTTGTGTTATGTTTGGAGATCAATGTTGTACATTTATCCCAAATAACACCGCCCCTGGAGGAGCTTTCAGTGAAGTTATGACAAAAATTAAAAAATTAAGAAATGAAATTACAACAAATGCCGGAAGAGACCAACACATTTGGGATTGGATTGATGTGAAATTTGGAGCATGGGGAGCATGGTTTGTTAAACTAGGAATGTTTTTAGGAGTTGCCATATTAATAGGAGGATTATTATTTTGCTGTGTATTGCCTTTATTAAGATCATTAATCATCAATGCTACTGTTAAGCAAATGGGAGTGATAAAAGTCCCAATTAATCAACAAAGGATCATTGAAAAGAGTCTGGAGGAATATTATGAAGGATGGCTAAACAAACTGAACTTGAATGAGCAAACTTTGGACGATAGTTCTATCAACTCTGAGGATGATGAAGATGTCTAAGGGTTAACCATACCCTGGATATAAGTGCCAGTTGAACTTTGGCCCAGGGAGGCTCTCTACGATACATAAAGTATCTGAGCCGAAGATCAACTTTTATAATCTTGGGATATTCAATTATTGATGTAATGTATGTATTTTATGTCTTTTATACATAACTGTGATAACCACAGGCAAGTGCTGAACCAATTACACGCTCACGCTTTTAACATTGTGTACTATTAAAGAAGGAATTTGGGAGACTGGATCTTTTACTCCCTCCTCGTCAAAGAAGGAGAGAGATGTTTGGTCCAGTAATCCCTCAGAGTGGAATTCCATAATCTAGTCACTGGTGATAATACAATGTGACTTATTTAGTCACTAGGTAGTGTAACTAATATGACTGGATTATGGAGTAGCACTCTGGATAAGAATAATCAAATGTGAGACTTATTAAGTCTCAAAGGGGAGAATATGTGGAAGATTTTTATTAGTAAAGTTTCAATTAATCAAGTATATAATCAATGTGAATCTAGCCATTTTTGTTTTAAAGTTATTATTCTATTAAACTCTTACAGGCCTAAAATCTAATAGACAAGTTGCCTATGCCCTGGAATGCACAGAGATAAGCATATGGTCAGACATACCTTAAAGGCCTCCCCTCCCCTTGTGATTTATGATGGTCTAAAAGGAGACATGCCTATGTGGGACCGCCCCATGTATGATGTATATAAGGAAAAACCAAATAACGCACGGGAGAGTTCCTTGCAACGTCCTCTCGACTTTGTTTTGTTTAAAATAAAGTCTTTTCTTCGGTGAGAAACCCCTGACTGAGTGTGATTCTTCTGAGAACCGGCGAAATACACCACAATGGCAGCAGATTTTTATACAGAATGTCTCGGTACATTTCTCCATTCATCCTGCCTTCAATAATATGAAGTCTGCCAGTACCCCTTCTGTTGGTATGGTGTTCTTGGGGTGGTGGGCAGTGCCATTTCTTCTCCAAACATGGTGTGTAGAATGACTGCCAAAAAGTTCAATTTTGCTTTCATCTGACCATACTATAGTCTCCCAATAATCCACAGGCTTCTCCAAATGCTCTTTCGCAAACTTTAACCGAGCTTCAACATGCTTTTTGTCCAGCGGTGGAGTCTTGAGTGGTGATTGTGCATGGATGCCATGGCGGTTCAGTGCACTGATGCAAGGTCTTCCTGAAGTTCTGCCCGAGTGGTTCTTGGCTCTTGGAGACCTCGGACAGGGATCTTACGTGGAGCACCTGATCGTGGCCGGTTTATGATGAACTGATCCTCTTTCCATTTCCGGATAATGGTCCCCACAGTGCTCACAGGAACATTCAGCATTCAGGAAATGCGCCTATAACCGTTCCCATCAATATGCTTTTCAACGATAAGATTACAAAGATCTTGAGAGAGTTCTTTCCTTTTACCCATCATGAAGTCTTTCCTGTGTGCCTCCTGGGTAATGAGAAGCCTTTATAGGCCATCAAAGCAGCTGATATCAATTAGTACTGATGGGGGGCACGGCACTGATTTTCTCTCAATACTGACAGATTTCAGGTGATCTCCTGGCTTTCTATGCCATTTTGCACCTTGTTATCTTCATGTGTTCAATACTTATTCCCTGTGTCATTTCACTTTATTTATTATGACTCAACTTGTGTACTTAAATGTTCTGATTTCTTTGTATGGATTCCATATTTGGCTTGATGGCTACAGCTGGTGGAAATTTTGTGTCAATAGCCCACTTAGAAATCCCCTTATTGTCAAAATACTTATTTTCCTCACTGTATATTTAATTTAGGTCACTATTTCATTGATTTGTGTTTTTAAAAAAATAATTTTTCATGAGCCAATTTTTGTCATAGTTAATGATTGTGCAGTAAATAGGTAAAAAAGTAAAAAATAACCCCCCCCCCACAACATATTGTGCATATACTATTCTGTGGTATTGTTGAGCCCTACAGCACAAAAACATGATAAAGAAACAAAATTATTTTTGTGCACTATATTTCATTATTATTCATCACAAAATGTATTTAAAATCTTTGAATACTGTCATCATTATATTGTGTGTGGGGGTTATAGAGTGACAAACAGTGAGCAAATATGAAACCTCACACTTCCTATAGACATGTAGTGCAGATGGGTAAACCCCAGTTGCAGGGAACAGACCATAAAATCTTCAAAAACATTACTTCACAGCTCATTAATGAATTTGTCACCAGCTGGACACGTTCAAACATTGTTTATTTCATCACAGGAACACAAAGGTTTGCGTCTGGATTTTAACTCATGCTGATTTCCGCATCTGGATATCAATTACAGGTCAGAGGACACATATGAATATTATTATGAGGTCAGGTTCTATTTTCTACGATAGATGCCAGAATAGAGGTGGTAGGAGGCCTGCCTGCAGATCCTTTTAAAGAAAATAATTCATAAATCGAACATTAGATGTACGTAATAACATTAGTCATTGTTCTCATTTCATTCAGCAATCGGTATCTGATGTTACTTTCTCTGATTTTGAGGCAATCTCTCTATAGACTATATATCTAAAGATTATAGTCTACAACTTCTCCTCAAGATATTGTTCCGAACCCATTTATTAAAGCAAAATTCAGTTGTCCCTTTTATAGTGTCTATAATTAATAAAAGTTTGTTTTATGGGATTGTGTCTGACTTCTGTAAACATGTAGTGGCCCAACGCCTTTTGAAGAAATCAAATTTGGATAAGAGACTGTTAGCTAATTTTAGACCAATCTCAAAACTTCCAGAGCATTCTCACCCAACACTTGTTGATACAAATGAGATCTTGATCTGTGAAGTGTTTCAGTCAGGTTTTAAAAAACATCACAGAACTGAATCAGATTTGCTGAGAGTTTTTTTTATGATATTTTTCTTGTGACTGATCTCAGATATTTTACTTTTAGATCTGACGGCAGTGTTTGATACGATTGACCATCAAATACTTATACCTGTCTTGAAACGTATGAGGGTATCTGTGGAAATGCCTTAAGATGGATAAAGTCATATTTCCAAAATAGAAGTTTTTCGTTACTTATGAGAGAATTTGTATCGGCATTGGCACCCATTTCTTGTGGTGTCCCTCAAGGCTCTATTTTAGCACCTTTTTTCTTTTCTCTGTGTATGCTACCGTTAGGATTGATTTTGGATAAATATGGCGTGTCATTCTTACGCTGATGACACTCTGTTGTATTTGTCTTTCAACCCAGATTCTTCCAGTGCCTTGGGGCATCTGTTGGCCTTCGTAGATGAGGTGAAACTTTTTGAGTCTTAATGAATCGAAAACAGAGATCATTATATTTGGTCCCTCTGAAATGAGCAATACGGCTGCAGTTAACTTGGGAACACTTAGCCCTTTTAGGAAAAATCAAGTAAAAAAATCTGGGTGTGATCTCTGATAGTGCTTTAAAATGTAAATCTCAAATTAGTGAAGTTGTCAAAGTTAGCTTCTACCAATTAAGTATAAGCTTAATCATGTTTTGATTAGATTATTGGAACTCACTTTATTGTGGATTCAAATAGAAGTTTTGGACAGATTACAAATGGTTAAAAATTCAGCCGCAAGACTACTGAGGTGTATTTCGGAAGTATGATCGCATTACTCCTGTTTTGAGATCATTGCATTGGTTACCAGTTTCTTATAGAATTAATTTTAAGATTTAAATTTTTGTTTTTAAATCTCTGCATGGCATAGCCCCTCCATATATTGCTGATCTTATTCATGTTCAGGATTCAAAGAGATCAATACGATCTAATGGAAAAAAATCTCCTACATGTTCCTCGATCAAAATTAAGGTTCAAAGATGAGTGTTTTTTTTTTCGGTAGCCGCTAAGGCTTTGGAACAGTTTGCCAGAATCAATCAAAATTGACATTTAGTCCCAGTTAGGAACTACTGTTTCCAATCTCCCTACCAGAGAAAGAAGTAGGCACTCTCAAAGTTTTAAATCAAGTTTAATTTCCTCAACCAAATTAATGAAATTATTCTTAAATAAAGAACTAAAAAAGAGAGAAATATTTACTCCTAAATAATGAAACCCAGTAGATGAAAAATTTAAAGGGTAGAGCATTTTTTTTGTTCTAATACTTGTAGAGGGAGCACAGTATAAAAGATAAATCCATGAAACCAAATTGTGCCAGATTTCCCAACACATTAAATAAATCATTCCATTCTATACTGTCAAATGGTTTTTCAGCGTCGAGGGATATAATCATTTCAGGAGCTACAGCTCAAGATGGATAAAATTATTTACAAAATTTAGCAAACGTCAAATATTAGTTCTGACATCCGACGTCCCCTAATTAACAAAGTTTGGTCATCAGATATAATATCAGGCAGACATGAATCCATGTGCCTTGCCAACACCTTTGATAAAATAAATCCATTCAATAAACTAATTTGCCTGTAACTACTACATAAAGTCGGGTCTTTGTTTGTTTGTATTTTTAATAGAATAGAGTTAGATGCTTGATTTCATGAGACGAGTATCGGGGCTACTTGTGTGTAAACGGTGAATGTTTAACAGTCTATTAATAGTTTTCAAGTGTCGTCACACACTTAGGCCCCGTCCACACGAAGACGGAGCTTACCCCAATCCGATCTTTTTTTATCCTCGTCTCAAGAAATATCCGCGTCCACACGAAACCGCATAATTATGTAGTATACATGCCAGACCAGTATGTGGCGCTGTAATTCTGCCACAGAGAGACACTAAATACAGAGAAGAAGACTTGGACTATGCTCATAAACCTTGCTCGTGGTACACAAACGAACATGGAACAATACATTTATTAATCAGTGTTAATGTTAGTTAATAAAAAGACAATCGTTCAGTGTTTGTTCATGTTTTTGTTGCTGTTACGTGACGTAGAGGTGTCTGACTAGGGGACTAGGGGGGAGACGTCGGCTGATGTTGTCATCGTTTCAGAAAATATATATGGATTAGCCGTCCAGACGAAAACGCAAAGACGGCATTTCAAATTTATCCACTCTGGGACCCGGTTTCGAAAAATATCAGTTTCACCTTGCAAAAATGCCGGATCCGTGTGGACGAAATGCCTATCCGATAAAAAAATTGTGCGTATACACAGAAACGCGTCTCCGTGTGGACGGGGCCTCATAGGAAATGTCCTGTCTGACTAACATGAAAAGTAATGTCATGTTAAATTGTGTTTCAGTATATGAGTCATGAAGACTTCCTGGATTCTTGCACTATTTCTAACTGGTAGGTCACTTTATTTTCTTTTACTGCAATTTTTTTTAAATGCAAACACTAGTATAAATGTCTCACATTACATTCTTCTGAGGTAAATACAAGGTTTATCTCTCAAAGTGCCCCACACATTACCACATTACAGATAATGAACTCAGACGACAAAGACTGGACCTCACATCAGTTTCATACAGAGTACTTTATCAGAGAATATTTGTTTTGACACGACTGACTTCATTTAAAAGTAGACTCTTCAACCTTTCTTTAGATGTACAGTTGTGCTCGTAAGTTTACATACCCCTTGCATAATGTGCAAAATGTTAATAATTTAAACAAAATTAAAGGGGGATCATGAAAATTGCATGTTATTTTTATTTAGTACTGTCCTGAATCATCTATTTCACAAAACAGATGTTTACATCTACTCCACAAGACAAAATAATATCTGAATTGATAAAAATGACCCTGTTCAAGATTTTACATTCCCTTGAATCTTAATAATTTGTGTTGTTTCCTGGATGATCCGCAACAGTTGTTCTGTGTTGTGATAGTTGTTCACAAGTCTCTCATTGGTCCTGAGCAGTTTCTGCTGTTCTTCAGAAAAATCCCCCAACTCCTGCACATTCTTCAGTTTTCCAGCATCTTCTGCACATTTGAACCCTTTCCAACAGTGACTGTATGATTTTGATATCCATCTTTTCACACTGAGGACAACTGAGGGACTTCTACACATCTAATAGAAGAGGTGGAAACATTTACTGATGCTCAAAAAGGCAACACAATGCATCAAGTGCCAGGGGTGTAAACTTTTGAACAGGATGAGTTCTGCACTTACGAAGCTTCCTAAATACATTGTTTCCCGGAAGACAAAATAAGTATAATTTACCTGATCATCCAATTTAAAAAGTTTACATCCCCCAGCACTTAATGCATATTGTTGACATCTTGAGCATCAGTACGTTTTCACCTTTATATAATAGTTATGTATGAGTCTCCCACTTGTCCTCCATGTGAAAAGATGGATCTCAAAATCATACAGTCACTTACATCATACAGTAAACTTATGTCATAATTTAAACTAATGAGCACAACTGTATTTATAATGTCTGGGTGTCAAATAATTGCTGAATTTTCATTTAGTTAATTTGAGCAACGTGTTTCTGGAAAATATTTCCAGAGACAGAGATGGCAGAAAGCACACCCTATTTGTTTTCTTTATTTTACAAATGCACAATCACAGACACTGAGCAACAACAACACTGTAACTGTAACATCATATATCAGTTTCTGTGAGGATATATGCATTCCTTCCAGGACTTATTTAACGTTTAACAGTGACTAACTATGGCTCTCAGCAAAACTTCAAGACTTCAGGATTGGTGACAGAATCTTGTACAATCAGGCCAGGAACACACTGTTTAAGGAGATTAGAGCGGTTTAGAAGAACTACACTAAAAAGCTGGAAAACCAGTTTTCTGATAACGACCCTGCTTCATTGTGGAAAGACCTGAAATTACAAACTACAAGACACCAACCCCAGCACTGAGGCCAATCAACAACTTGCTGAAGACTTAATGTTTTCTTTATATGAGAGGAAAACTCTTAATGTGTGAATAAACATTTTGCATTCCCATTCTAGGCTTATATGCGTAACTGCACATAATATATGTGTTAAAACTTGGTCTTTATCACTGTCTTTGTACAATAAGCCACATGTTATTCAGGTTCAGGATTTTACAAAGTCACTGTTCCACTTCTGCGTATTCACAAGCTGAGTGTGAGTCAAACTTGCAAATGTAATTAATGTTAGTCAACAAACCAAAAAAAAATCAAAACTTTCAAAAACATCCAATGTGATTTGTTTGAGTGACAGTGACATTATTAATACTATCCATCTTCTCCTTATCTCCATGGCCTGCTTCCCTTGGTGTTTTTACACATAAAAGCGAAAAACATATTGTGATAAACATCTTGTATATTCTGCAAATGACATGTGATTTGTGAGGTATTCATGACAGTTCTGAACTATTTTTGTTTTATTTCCAGGTGTTTCTTCCATTACTGTGGTGCTGAATCAGCGAGCATCACTTCCCTGCTGCAGCGGTGAAAAAGTCGTGTGGAGGAAGACCGTACCCATAGAAGCTACTGTTGCTGAATGCCTAAAGCAGAAATGCATCGTAAAAGACCCTTTTCAAGAAAGATTTGCAGTCAAGAGTGAAAAAAACCACTCTCTATTTCTCAACCCAGCTAAATACAATGACCTGGGGCAATACGAGTGCAGCTGTGATGGCTTTATCAAGCTAATTAAACTGGATGTTGTAGGTGAGTGTTTGTTTGCCTCACATTAGATAATGCTTTAAATAGCATGTGTAGTTGAACTTACTGTAAGAAATGTTTTTTCTCTATAGTTCCTATGAACATGACGGTTGAGGAGCTGGGAAACGTCACTCTTCCGTGTTATGCGGACACTCAAAGCGGTGTCAGGGATGTGACGTGGCTACATAATGAACAAAAAGCTCTGCACTACACAACAGACAGAGGTTCGATCCCAGGCCTGGGCTATGAGGAGAGAGTATCACTGACAGAGGACGGGTTCAGAGACGGTGATGTGTCTCTGACCATCACTGGTGTCCATCAGACAGACGCAGGATTATACCGCTGCTTCGTTCAAGACGAGACTGATCGAGGATACCCACACGCTTACATACTGCATGTGATCAGTAAGACTCATCATATGAATACATGCACTGAATACATGTTATATCTTTATATGCAATGCCTGGTGTTAGTGAACGTTACATTATTAACATTAATTTATCTACTTTCAGTTTTAGTGAACTATAATAACCAGTCAGTCTGACATCACAATGAATTATTATGAGTCGTCAACTAGCCAGCAATCAATAAGTCGTCAAAAGTTAATGAGGTTCAATGAAAATAATAGTTATTGTCTTTAATTTCATGCAGAGAAGCTCACCGGCGCAGGAGAAGACCAAAATGAGGGCACCTGTGAAGAAAAACTAACTTGCATTGGACTGATCTTTTCTTTCCTACTCTTCATTTGCTTCCTTCTTATTATTCTTCTTCTTTTCCGCTGTAAGAAGGCATCACCCACATAGGAAACTCCAGAGAGTTCCTGTACAGAAGAGTGTCCAAAAGCAATCAACTCACCCTTTTCTTCTGAAGAAGACACTTGTATGAACTGTCAAACCTGAGAACCACAGTCATTCTAATAATGAAACCCCTGACTCCAGTCAAACACAGGAACAGGATTGTTAGAGAGTCTTTCTGCTTATTTGATGCATCTGTCATCTTGGGACACAGAATGGGGTGAACACTGTTTCATTGTGTGAGTTTAGTTGTATACTTTATTTGACACTGAGGATGAAGCTTATTATCAGTCACCATTCACTTTCTTTATTTTCAGTCACCATTGAGAATGTGTTTAAAGATGTGCTATTCGGTTTTTTACAGAACACAAGTATTTCCTAATAAATTTATTTATTTTTCTGGACAATTTTTAAACCATTTTTTTCTGTTTCTTTATTGTTTTGTTGTTGTTGAGGGTCCGTGTAACGCTTCACAACTAAATTGCAATAATGAAGCCATACATTAATATTATTTTCAGCTGCTTCATAAATGAACTATTGCCATTTTTCTTTCCTATTTTCAAATTTACTTTAAGACAATACAGATAAGTATACTGTAATAAAAACTTCAGCAATTAGCCTACCAGTTATCGTGATATTAAAATGTAACGCCATTACATGCTTTAATCATGGAATGAAACAAAAGGCATAACATCAGGTCCAAGGGGAGCAGAATAATTCTTCTCTGCTCTACACTCAAAAATGTCTGGAAAGAAACAAATATAATTCGGATTACATTCAATACAACTGCAAAATGAAAACAGCAGCATACCATCAGGTCCTACAGGAAGGGAAAACACTCTGGCTGTCTTCACCATCCAAGTTTGCAGCTGAAACAAACCACAACACATTCATTACATGCATATATACAGTAGCCTAATGTGCAAAAGTTTTAGGCCACTAGTATTTTCACCAACAAAAAAAAATTGTTTTAATTCAGTTCATGTGTGTCAGTATAAATATCAGTTTACATTTCCAAACATTATTTTGTTTGCACGAGGAGACTGACAGCAGAGATCTGGAAAAACTGTGAAACTGAAACTTGTGCAGAATAATGTGTTGAGAGATTAAAGACAATCTTAGTGATGAATGTGGCCAGATCTCAGCCTGACATCCCAATGTCTTCTTCAGCTCCTTGTTTCTTTTGAGTTTTCTCTAAAATTGAAGAAAAAACTAAAGCCAATAAAAACCAAAAGGACTTATTTTTAAATATCTAAACAACAAAGAAAAAAAACATTATTAGCTGTGATTTATATAGTCTGTAAAATGATACAGATTTACAAAAGTGAAATTAGCTGAAACAAATCAGTTAAAGACTATTACTACAGTTGTTCTGTGTTGTGATAGTTGTTCACAAGTCTCTCATTGGTCCTGAGCAGTTCCTGCTGTTCTTCAGAAAAATCCCCCAGCTCCTGCATATTCTTCAGTTTTCCAGCATCTTCTGCACATTTGAACCCTTTCCAACAGTGACTGTATGATTTTGAGATCCATCTTTTCACACTGAGGACAACTGAGGGACTTCTACACATCTAATAGAAGAGGTGGAAACATTCACTGATGCTCAAAAAGGCAACACAATGCATCAAGTGCCAGGGGTGTAAACTTTTGAACAGGATGAGTTCTGCACTTACGAAGCTTCCTAAATACATTGTTTCCCAGAAGACAAAATAAGTATAATTTACCTGATCATCCAATTTAAAAAGTTTACATCCCCCAGCACTTAATGCATAGTGTTGACTTCTTGAGCATCAGTACATTTTCACCTTTATATAATAGTTATGTATGAGTCTCCCACTTGTCCTCCATGTGAAAAGATGGATCTCAAAATCATACAGTCACTTACATCATACAGTAAACTTATGTCATAATTTAAACTAATGAGCACAACTGTATTTATAATGTCTGGGTGTCAAATAATTGCTGAATTTTCATTTAGTTAATTTGAGCAACGTGTTTCT
Source organism: Carassius gibelio (assembly GCF_023724105.1). Lineage (NCBI taxonomy): Eukaryota > Metazoa > Chordata > Actinopteri > Cypriniformes > Cyprinidae > Carassius > Carassius gibelio. The sequence goes on along the minus strand of NC_068400.1, from coordinate 10,320,668 downwards.
GGAAAATATTTGCAGAGACAGAGATGGCAGAAAGCACACCCTATTTGTTTTTCTTTATTTTACAAATGCACAATCACAGACACTGAGCAACAACAACACTGTAACTGTAACATCATATATCAGTTTCTGTGAGGATATATGCATTCCTTCCAGGACTAATTTAACGTTTAACAGTGACTAACTATGGCTCTCAGCAAAACTTCAAGACTTCAGGATTGGTGACAGAATCTTGTACAATCAGGCCAGGAACACACTGTTTAAGGAGATTAGAGTGGTTTAGAAGAACTACACTAAAAAGCTGGAAAACCAGTTTTCTGATAACGACCCTGCTTCATTGTGGAAAGACCTGAAATTACAAACTACAAGACACCAACCCCAGCACTGAGGCCAATCAACAACTTGCTGAAGACTTAATGTTTTCTTTATATGAGAGGAAAACTCTTAATGTGTGAATAAACGTGTTGTGTTCACATTCTAGGCTTATATGCGTATCTGCACATAATATATGTGTTAAAACTTGGTCTCTATCACTGTCTTTGTACAATAAGCCACATGTTATTCAGGTTCAGGATTTTACAAAGTCACTGTTCCACTTCTGTGTATTCACAAGCTGAGTGTGAGTCAAACTTGCAAATGTAATTAATGTTAGTCATCAAACCAAAAAAAAATCAAAACTTTCAAAAACATCCAATGTGATTTGTTTGAGTGACAGTGACATTATTAATACTATCCATCTTCTCCTTATCTCCATGGCCTGCTTCCCTTAGTGTTTTTACACATAAAAGCGAAAAACATATTGTGATAAAGATCTTGTATATTGTGCAAATTGCATGTGATTTGTGAGGTATTCATGACAGTTCTGAACTATTTTTGTTTTATTTCCAGGTGTTTCTTCCATTACTGTGGTGCTGAATCAGCGAGCATCACTTCCCTGCTGCAGCGGTGAAAAAGTCGTGTGGAGGAAGACCGTACCCATAGAAGCTACTGTTGCTGAATGCCTAAAGCAGAAATGCATCGTAAAAGACCCTTTTCAAGAAAGATTTGCAGTCAAGAGTGAAAAAAACCACTCTCTATTTCTCAACCCAGCTAAATACAATGACCTGGGGCAATACGAGTGCAGCTGTGATGGCTTTATCAAGCTAATTAAACTGGATGTTGTAGGTGAGTGTTTGTTTGCCTCACATTAGATAATGCTTTAAATAGCATGTGTAGTTGAACTTACTGTAAGAAATGTTTTTTCTCTATAGTTCCTATGAACATGACGGTTGAGGAGCTGGGAAACGTCACTCTTCCGTGTTATGCGGATACTCAAAGCGGTGTCAGGGATGTGACGTGGCTACATAATGAACAAAAAGCTCTGCACTACACCACAGACAGAGCCTCGATCCCAGGCCTGGGCTATGAGGAGAGAGTATCACTGACAGAGGACGGGTTCAGAGACGGTGATGTGTCTCTGACCATCACTGGTGTCCATCAGACAGACGCAGGATTATACCGCTGCTTCGTTCAAGACGAGACTGATCGAGGATACCCACACGCTTACATACTGCATGTGATCAGTAAGACTCATCATATGAATACATGCACTGAATACATGTTATATCTTTATATGCAATGCCTGGTGTTAGTGAACGTTACATTATTAACATTAATTTATCTACTTTCAGTTTTAGTGAACTATAATAACCAGTCAGTCTGACATCACAATGAATTATTATGAGTCGTCAACTAGCCAGCAATCAATAAGTCGTCAAAAGTTAATGAGGTTCAATGAAAATAATAGTTATTGTCTTTAATTTCATGCAGAGAAGCTCACCGGCGCAGGAGAAGACCAAAATGAGGGCACCTGTGAAGAAAAACTAACTTGCATTGGACTGATCTTTTCTTTTCTACTCTTCATTTGCTTTCTTCTTCTTTTCCGCTGTAAGAAGGCATCACCCACACAGGAAACTCCAGAGAGTTCCTGTACAGAAGAGTGTCCAAAAGCAATCAACTCACCCTTTTCTTCTGAAGAAGACACTTGTATGAACTGTCAAACCTGAGAACCACAGTCATTCTAATAATGAAACCCCTGACTCCAGTCAAACACAGGAACATGATTGTTAGAGAGTCTTTCTGCTTATTTGATGCATCTGTCTTCTTGGGACACAGAATGGGGTGAACACTGTTTCATTGTGTGAGTTTAGTTGTATACTTTATTTGACACTGAGGATGAAGCTTATTATCAGTCACCATTCACTTTCTTTATTTTCAGTCACCATTGAGAATGTGTTTAAAGATGTGTTATTCGGTTTTTTACAGAACACAAGTATTTCCTAATAAATTTATTTATTTTTCTGGACAATTTTTAAACCATTTTTTTTCTGTTTCTTTATTGTTTTGTTGTTGTTGAGGGTCCGTGTAACGCTTCACAACTAAATTGCAATAATGAAGCCATACATTAATATTATTTTCAGCTGCTTCATAAATGAACAATTGCCATTTTTCTTTCCTATTTTCAAATTTACTTTAAGACAATACAGATAAGTATACTGTAATAAAAGCTTCAGCAATTAGCCTACCAGTTATAGCGATATTAAAATGTAATGCCATTACATGCTTTAATCATGGAATGAAACAAAAGGCATAACATCAGGTCCAAGGGGAGCAGAATAATTATTTTCTGCTCTACACTCAAAAATGTCTGGAAAGAAACCAATATAATTCGGATTATATTCAATACAACTGCAAAATGAAAACAGCAGCATACCATCAGGTCCTACAGGAAGGGAAAACACTCTGGCTGTCTTCACCATCCAAGTTTGCAGCTAAAACACAACACAACGCATTCATTACATGCATATATACAGTAGCCTAATGTGCAAAAGTTTTAGGCCACTAGTATTTTCACCAACAAAAAAAAATTGTTTTAATTCAGTTCATGTGTGTCAGTATAAATATCAGTTTACATTTCCAAACATTATTTTGTTTGCACGAGGAGACTGACAGCAGAGATCAGGGGGCTGTTCCATAAAAGCAGCTTAGAAAAGCGGGGATTAAAATCCAAAACCTGACTTGAATGAGCCGAGCTAAACATCCGCGCTTAAATTGGTTCCATAACAGTAAGTTGAGGATCATGTGATTTTACTAATTTGAGTCAGGTTTAAATAGTCTAGATAATTGCGCGTGCACGCCATTGTTTAAAAGTCCTGAAAAGTCGAGCATGGGTCAATCGATTTACTGTGGGCTACCATGGCAACAAAAGGAAAAGATAGAGCAGCGATGTTCACGGCAACGGAACAGCGTTTGCTATTGGAAACATATGAAGAATTTAAAGATGTCATCACCAAAAAAGGCAATACAGCGGCAATAAATAAAGCAAGAGAGAAAGGTTGGCAGGAAATTGCTGATCGTCTCAATGCGTAAGTAGCGGTGTAAGTTATTTAAAATAATTTATCAACATTGAATGTGTGTCACAATACATTGCAAAGTTTGTGTGTGAATAACAGTAACGTTAATTGCTTTCACGCAGCAGCAACTTAAGTGAAGGAAAAAGAACCTGGCAGCAGGTGAAAATAAAATATAAAAATATAGTTCAGAATGGTAAGTAAATCTAATGGGATGTATAGATGTAATCAATGTCAGCTTGAAGTTACAACTATTCAGGGTTTTTTTTATGTATTTTTTTTTAATTGCAGCGACCAAAAAGAAGACTGAGGTTGCTGGCACTGGGGGAGGGCCACCACCAGCCAGCTTCACTCCTGCAGAGGAGCTGGCTTTGGAAATTAATAAAGGGAGGCCCGTCCTTGAGGGAATAGAGGGGGGGACATCATCTAAAATGATATCACGTAGTATAAGGAGTGAGTATATAAAAGGTGTGTGTGTTTTATTAGCATTATTCCTTCCTGACTAACTGATTTCCTCCTTCCTTAAGCATTGTAAACCTAAGTACATCATAGCAGTAATGTCACGTAGAAGTACTTGTGCTACTGTAATGGTGCATTTTGGTAAAAAAAATATATATTTTTTCTATCAAGATTCTGTATGCTGTATGGATCCACCAGACATCATGTTGCCTGTGAGTATGAGACCTTTTAAAAAGACATGTAAGCTAATGATTTTAACTGAGTTTAATCAGTGGTCACAGGGAGAAGTGATGGGAGTTGAGGAGGATGAGGAGACTGTGTCTGTATGTTCAAGGAGGCCTGAGGTAGTCACAGGTTCCATGTGATACTTTATTGAATATAAAAAAAGTGTACTTGTGTGATAAAATGATCATAATGTGTTTTCAGGATGCTGACACTGTTCTAGAGCCCTCTCAGTCTGGGACCACATGTGACAAAGTGAGTATTAAGAAATGAAAACAATGTGACAAGAGTATTCAATGAAATAACTTAAATCTATGTTGCTACAGAACCCAGAAAACATAAAAGGAGTGTATAAACGCTACCTCCTTAAACAAATGGAAGCGATTGATATCGACATCCAGTATAAAAAACTGAAGATGAGGAAGTTGGAGCTGGAAATTCAACAGCTACAGAAAAATGCAAGTAGAACTACCATTTTTAAAAAAGGAAAAGGAAAAAAAAAAAGACCTTTTTGATCACTTTCCACAACATTTATTTGTGTGTTTTCACCCCTAACAGGCAGATTCACTCTGAATAAAGACAAATCACATTATATACTTTGACTTCTGTGTGTTTGTTCAACTAAGGAGAAAGTTGAGGGGCCAGTGGAACATTTTAAAGGCTACACATGGTTTAGATCATATTAAGCAAAATAATTATTTGCATATGTGTCTCGTATAAGTCTGCCTGTTTCGTTTTCTTCCAATACTGCCTCATTGCCCCAGTCTTCCTCTTCAGCAATCCTTGGTTGCCTCTCTCTCCTCAGACAAGCAATGTCATGGAGCACTACACAAGCAACTACAATGTCACATGCCCTAGGTGGAGTCACTCTGAGGTGCTTCAGGCACTGAAACCTTGACTTTATCAGCCCAAATGCCATCTCTATACGACCTCTTGTGCGTGCATGGGCAATGTTGTAGTGGTGCTGTGCCTCTGTCTGGGGCTCCTGATAGGGAGTCAAGAGGTAAGGCAGGCATGGGTATCCCTTGTCTCCCAGCAAAACTCCTGAGAATTCTCCTGCATAGACAGAATGAATATATAGATATATAATGTTTTTTTATTTTCTTTTTATAAGACTTTTTGCAATTTTAAGTGATTACTAGCATACCTCTTGCTAGTTGCTGGTAGAGAGATGAGGCTCTAAAGATTCTGGAGTCATGCACAGAGCCTGGCCATTTGGCCTCTACATTTGTGATGATGCAATCTGCATCACTAATCATCTAAAATAAATTTAAACCTGTAGGTCACTACATTTTAATTGCAATGAACTAAACACTGGTGCCCAGCTTAGTACAGAACACTCAGTGCTAGAGCATAGCCTTCAATATCATCTCAGTGGGACAGTACCTGTACATTGATGCTGTGTACTGATTTCCTATTCACAAAGTCCGCTTCATGTGGACCAGACGGACACTTAATACGCACATGGGTGCAGTCCAATGCACCGATAACATTTGGGAAACCTAGGAAAATTATTTTTTTAAATTTTCCCATGTAAAATCAACAGTCAAGAAATATTTCCATGTTTTATAGTTATTTGAACTTACCAGCTATTCCATAAAAGGTATGTTTAATGGTACGAATAGCTTTGTGGCCAGGGAATGTGATGAACACATTGAGTAGTCTTTTTAAAGAAAGGTACACAGTTCGTACAGAGCGGCAAACTGATGCTTTGCTGATATTCTCTGCATCTCCAACTGTGTACAAAAATGTTCCACTGGCAAAAAAGCGAAGTGCAATGCACACCATCTGTGGGACTGTGAGCGCTCTGTTGCGGTGTGTATTATTTGCAATGTATGGGCTTAGTAATCTACAAATATACGCAATCCCATCTCTTGAGAACCTATATCGCTCATACAGGTAGCTGTCATTAAAAGCCAATGGGTCTGACCTGTCTCTGAAAGTTCTCTCTCTTTGAAATGCCCTCCGCAAGACTATAGCTCCCTCATCCACCACCTCTTCTATGAAAGGACATGCCATGATTAAGTTTGGAGACGAGTTCAGCTCCCTATTTATATACTTTTAATTAATTACCAAACTCATTAACCAAACTCACCAATTAAACACACAAGTTTTGAACATTTCTTAGTGTATTTATACCTTATAATTTCTTACATTTATTAGTAAAGTACATTTCCTTATTTATTTATATTTAAAAAAAAAATATTAATAGTGGTTAAGTAAAATAAAATGACATCGAAATACCAGCAGGTGAGTATAAATGGTATGCTCGTTAAGTCTGAACTCAGACTTAGCCTGACAGTTAGCCTGCCCCGGACCAGGTTAATTTGCCAGCATAAGTTGCCGGGGGAACTGAGTTTGAACTTTTTTAAGTTTGATTTATGAAACCGAATCTACCAAAAATAAGCCTGACTAACCGAAATAAGCCTGGCTTATACTCTAATCTTGGTTTATGGAACAGCCCCCTGGAAAAACTGTGAAACTGAAACTTGTGCAGAATAATGTGTTGAGAGATTAAAGACAATCTTAGTGATGAATGTGGCCAGATCTCAGCCTGACATCCCAATGTCTTCTTCAGCTCCTTGTTTCTTTTGAGTTTTCTCTAAAATTGAAGAAAAAACTAAAGCCAATAAAAACCAAAAGGACTTATTTTTAAATATCTAAACAACAAAGAAAAAAAACATTATTAGCTGTGATTTATATAGTCTGTAAGATGATACAGATTTACAAAAGTGAAATTAGCTGAAACAAATCAGTGAAAGACTATAACTAAAACTGATATATTGATCATCTGAACAAAGTAACAATATACTTTCTCAGAGCTGTCATATTCTAGATAAAGGATGAATCACCTATGAGCAAAAGTTTTACTGATAAATGGTCAGGTGACTTACAGTAAGTAAACACCCCCTCACCCCCAACCACAGCTAGCAAGGAGCCAACATGGAAGCTTTGTTGACATTTAAAGTTATAAGGAGAAATTCATGCATGCAAAGATCGACGCAACAAACCGGAAACTGTTGAAAGTTCCACAGAGTTTAGAATAACTCCTGAAAAAAAAACAGCTAAAACCAGCCTTTAAACTGGCTGGCTGAAAACTGTTTTTTGAGGGGTTCTGGCCACTTCTTCAGCTGGAACAACCAGCTAACACCAGTTTCTTCCAGCTTGAACCAGCTAAGTCTGGTTTACAGCTAAAACTGTTAAATTCACATCTCAGTGACTCTTCTGCTGCATGCAGATCCAGGTCGTATTTGTGGTTGTCATTTCTTCTTAGCTTCTTAGTTTATTCAGTGATTTGCTGTATTACTCTGCCCATCGAGATTAATAATAATAATAATTAATTGCATCATATGTCATGACTTCAGTCTGATCGACAGGTTCTTGTCCTTGTCTTGTTTGTCATCGGGAGCACATAGGTTTTGATTTGACAGATCGCCATGTAGTCTCTGTCTTCGTGGAATAGTTAGTTCCTCATTTCTCCCTAGCTCTATTTAAGTTCCTCTTTTGTCAGACAGACAGACCTACGCTTCACTCGTGACCTGCTTTCACGTGTGATGTCCTGTCCTGTTTTCTGAGGCTCCACAGTTTAGTGTCTGTGGTTTGATTTCTTTTCTTGCTGCCTCTCGTTCCTCCAGATCTCAGTTCTCCAGTTTCTGGCCTGTACCTGAGCCGGGGCTCCATCAGCTATGATGCTGTTCTCTGTCTTGTGGAGCACCTGGATGCTCGTTTGAACTGTCCTCCTCTTCCCTGTCATCATTTTTTCGCCCTGGATTACGACTTCCAGCCTTCGGATCCTTCTGTTTTGTGTTTTTGAGTGTTGAATTAACATTTTAGTTGAAGCTGATTCTTATTACAGCAGTGGCAATTGATAAAAAAAATGTATATGTGTACTGCAAGTGTTTGTATCTAGATGTATGCTTAAGTGTGTGTGGAACACATGCTGTAATGATGAGACAGAGACGTTCGGATCCATGTGCAGAACTTTAATGATGAGAATGGTCAGACAGGCAATGATCAGTAACGGCGTCAGGTATGTAGGGATAATCAGAATTGATAACAGAAACAAGCAGATGTCGGGGGCAAGCAGCAGAGAATCAGAGTCGGTATAAACAATCCAAAGGTCAGGTACAGAAGGAAAACACAAGGGAAACGCTCGGAAATGTCAGACTGGCTAAACAAGACTTCGCAGTGAGTGAGAGTGAGTGTGCTGCTTATATGTGTGTGTGTAAATGAGGTGCAGGTGTGGCAAGGAAATTGGATGATGAATGAGGTGCAGGTGTGGCAGGGTGATTGTGATGCAGTAACTTATGGGTAATGTAGTTTGGGTGTGGTGCAACAGTATGAGAGGTGCTAGTGTCCAAGTGACATCTGGTGGATGATTGGTGGAATGGTCCTGAGTGGAGTGCCCTATACTGAAGCTCATGGGCACTCCATCTAATGATCGTGACATAGCGCCCCCCCCCCCAAGGAGCAGCTTCCAGATGCTCAAAACAATCTAAGAGGGCGGTGGAGCGGAGGCGGAACAGGGGGAGTGATGGAGGGCCAGGTCCATGAGGAAGTGCAGTGGTCGGGGACCGGGGCAGAGCAGGCGGAACTGGAGCCCTTGCTGGGCCTAATTCGGGAAAACAGGAGCCCCTCCTGGGCCTGACATAAGAAACAGGGGCCCACCGTGGGTTTAACTCGGGAGCAGGGGCCAACCGTGGGCCTAACTTGGGAACAGGAGCCCGCCATGGGCCTAACTCGGGAAAAAGTGTCCACCAAGGCAGAGCAGGTGACGTGGGAGCCCACCAGAGTGGGGCAGGTGGAGCTGGAGCCCACCAGGGCAGAGCAGAGGACCACCACAGCCGAGAAGACGGGACAGAAGCCCACCAGGGCGGTGCAGGGGACCACCACAGTGGAGTCGATGGCACAGGAGAGTAAGTCTGCTCAGGTGGGACTGAAACAGAGAACATTAACAGGTTAATAGCGGCATCCGTGGCCATGACAGGATAGGACGAGAGCTCTGAGATGTGACGAGGCTCTGGGAGTTCGGCTGAGATGTGACGAGGCTCTGGAAGATCTTTGGTGATTTGACTGGGTTCATGAAGATCAACTGTGACTTGACTTAGTTCACGGAGGTTAATGGTGACTTGACTTAGTTCACGGAGGTTAATGGTGACTTGACTTAGTTCACGGAGGTTAATGGTGACTTGACTTTGCTCATGAAGATCACCGTTGACTTGACTTTGCTCATGAAGATCACCGGTGACTTGACTTTGCTCATGAAGATCACCGGTGACTTGACTTTGCTCATGAAGATCACCGGTGACTTGACTTTGCTCATGAAGATCACCGGTGACTTGACTCTCTCCTTGAAGGTCAACGGTGACTAGCCCTGACTCTGGAGGGTCCACGAGCACCTGACTCGACTCTGGAGGGTCCACGAGCACCTGACTCGACTCTGGAGGGTCCACGAGCACCTGACTCGACTCTGGAGGGTCCACGAGCACCTGACTCGACTCTGGAGGGTCCACGAGCACCTGACCCGACTCTGGAGGGTCAACAAGAACTAGCCCTAACTCTGGAGGGTCAACGGTAACTAACCCTGACTCTGGATGGTCAGCGAAGACTTGACCTGACTCTGGATGGTCAACGGTTACCTGACTAGACTCTGGGAAATCAACAGGGACCTGACTTGACTCATGAAGTTTAATTGTTGTTTCACTTGACTCTTGGGTGTTAATGGTGACCTGACCTTGTTCTGGACGGTCAGTGGAGACTTGACCGGACTCTGGAAAGTCGAGGGGGGCCTGACTTGACTCTGGAAAGTCAACTGAGGCTGCCATCTTGTGCAGCGGCGCTGGGCTGGCGGCCATCTTGTGCAGCGGCGCTGGGCTGGCGGCCATCTTGTGCAGCGGTTTTGGGGCTTTAAAGTCCTCTGCCTCTCCCACATCATTGCAGAAGTCTTCTGCAATGATGAGACAGAGACGTTCGGATCCATGTGCAGAACTTTAATGATGAGAATGGTCAGACAGGCAATGATCAGAAACAGCGTCAGGTATGTAGGGATAATCAGAATCGATAACAGAAACGAGCAGATGTCGGGGACAAGCATCAGAGAATCAGAGTCGGTATAAACAATCCAAAGGTCAGGTACAGAAGGAAAACACAGACTGGCTAAACAAGACTTTGCAGTGAGTGTGCTGCTTATATGTGTGTGTGTAATGAGGTGCAGGTGTGGCAAGGAAATTGGATGATGAATGAGGTGCAGGTGTGGCAGGGTGATTGTGATGCAGTGACTTATGGGTAATGTAGTTTGGGTGTGGTGCAACAGTATGAGAGGTGCTAGTGTCCAAGTTACATCTGGTGGTTGATCGGTGGAATGGTCCTGAGTGGAGTGCCCTCTACTGAAACTCATGGGCACTCCATCTAATGATCGTGACACATGCTTTCTTATGTGTGTACTCCTTTTTCAATTTTAATTGGGTGAAAGTACAAAAGTACTTGATTTTTTATGTACTCAAGTAAAAAAGAGTACTGATAGATTTATTTAGCAATTATATTTAGGCTATTTTAATTTATATTAGCATATATTTTTTATAATCCTACTGCTCAAAATACCCAGGATTTTCCCAAAATAACCACTATATGGAATCGAGATACATTTTTGGTTTTGATATGGACTATGCTGAAGTGAGTAAATAAATTAATAAATGTAGTGGAAAAGTTCATTTATTTTTACTCAAATCGTGAAACTTTAAAATAAATTCAATGCACACAGAGTGAAGTTGTTAAAGGATTTGGTTCCTTTAATTGTGATGATTTTGGCTCACATTTACTGTAACAAAAATCCACCAATTCATCTCAACAAATTAGGATACTTCAAGACCAATAATAAAAAAAAAACATATAGTGAATTTTTGGCCTTCTGGAAAGTTCATTTATTGAACCTGTATTCAATACTTGGTAGAGGCTCCTTTTGCTTTAATTACTGCCTTAGTTCAGCGTGGCATGGAGGTGATCAGTTTGTGGCACTGCTGAGGTCTGGAAGCACAGGTTTATTTGACAGTGGCCTTCAGCTCATCTGTATTGTTTGGTCTCTTGTTTCCCATTTTCCTCTTGACAGTAGCCCATAGATTCTCTCTGGGGTTCAGGTCTGGTGACCAACACCATGGTCATTCAACCAACTTTTGGTGCTTTTGGCATTGTGGACAGGTGCCAAATCCTGCAGGAAAATGAAATCAGCATCCTCAAAAAGCTGGTCAGCAGAAGGAAGCATGAATTCTTGGTAAACGGGTTCAGTGAGTTTGGTTTCCAAAAAACACAATGGACCAACACCAGCAGATGACATTGCAGCCCAAATCATCACAGACTGTGGAAACTTAACACTGGACTTCAAACAACTTGGGCTACGAGCTTCTCCACCCTTCCTCCAGACTCTAGGACCTTGGTTTCCAAATGAAATACAAAACTTGCTCTCATCTGAAAAGAGGACTTTGGAGCACTGGGAAACAGTCCATTTTTTATTCTTCTCTTAGCACAGGTAAGACACCTTCACATTTTTCCTTCCACTCAACTTTCTGTTAACATGCTTGGATACAGCACTCTGTGAACAGCCAGCTTCTTTGGCAATGGATGTTTGTGGCTCCTTCTGAAGGGTGTCAATAATTGTCTTCTGGACAACTGTCAGATCAGCAGTCTTTCCCATGATTGTGTAGCATAGTGAACCAAACTGAGAGACCATTTTGAAGGCTCACCTGATTAGCTGATTGGCATGTCATCATATTTTATTGAGGGGTTTTTGGTGGGTTTTTTGTTGGATGTGTTGTGTATGTTTCCAAGCATATTCTGCACACTTGAACCCTTTCCAACAGTTACTGTATGATTTTGAGATCCATCTTTTCACACTGAGGACAACTGAGGGACTCATACACGGCAATTACAAAAGGTGGAACCATTAACTGATGCTAAAGAAGGCAGCACAATGCATCAAGTGCCAGGGGTGAAACTTTTCAACAGGATAATCTGTATTTTTTTCTGTTTAAAGCTATTTTTGTTTCATTTGGTAATAAACTTAATAAGCTTCATAATCACATTGTTTCCCAGAAGAAAAAATAAGTACAATTTACCTGATCATCCAATTTAAAAAGTTTACATCCCCCAGCACTTAATGCATTGTGTTGTCTTCTTGAGCATCAGTGCAGGACCTTGAGATATTTTGTGAGGAACAGCAGACAGTTGAAGCATCCAGGATGAATGAGGGACTCGTGAACAACTATCACTAAACACAAAAACAGTTGTGGATCACCCGGGAAATGACACCACCAGTATTAAGATTCACATTTGAACGGGGTGAACTTTATAAATTCAGTTATTATTTTGTGTTATGAAGAATATATAAACACCTGTAATGTGAAATAGCTTATTCTGGACTGCATTAAATGAAAAATAACATGCATTTTTCATGATTAAGATGTAAGAACTGTAAGATTTTAACATCATTTATCAGTTTCTGTGAGGATATATGCATTCCTATAAGGACTTATTTAACGTTTAACAATGACTAACTATGGCTCACAGCAAAACTTGTGTGAACCACCTAATAAATCTTGAAGATGTACAGTAGGACATTTTTGGTTTGTTTGATGACTGTTCTCACGGTTGTGCAGACTGTTGAGAGGAAATGAAAAGCAGTGTAGTTTCCTGAGAAGGATACCCTTTGCTGCTTTTGCGGAGTGGAAGATGAGTCTGTCCCTCTCAATTTTTGGGGATTGTGTCCTCGTATAGCTATGTTTTAGAGGAAATTCTGTTTGTTTGTATGGGTTTTTTAAGGATGTTATTTAGTTTTCATAACTTCAACAATAATTTGAAAGACAAGTATTTAAAAAAAATTTCTAGCTAGTTTTCTTTAACATACATGCAAATAATTGGTTGTGAAACCTATTTTTCTTTTTTTTCTTTTTTAAGACTTTAAATGTTACTTGGATAGTAATGCCAAAGCACGGAAATCATTTACACTGTTTTCATTGTATACTATTTATGTTTCTTTATAATGGATGTTTGACTGTGTGGTGAATATTAAAGGGAGAGAGGCAAATATGAAAAAAACAAAAAAAGAAAAACATTCTCGTTCTCGTTCCTGTCGCGGAAACGGGCTTCCGCCACCTAATACGTCAGCAACCAAAAGCCTGTGAAAGAAGCTTTTCACACCACGCATTTCATTGAAAGAATAATAATGTACACATGCATGAACAGAAGAATAGTGCACACATATATGAACTGCATTTATGCATATTTTGCAGAAATTATCTGTATCCTCCACATTACTTGCATGACTGATTTCTACGTTAATAACAATACTTGAATGAATCGCGCGCTTATTTATTCCACACAAGCTCCGGAAAGATGCGGTTCAAACGTCACATCACTGTGTGTGTGTGTGTGTGTGGTGACTTCCGCGTTCATATTTCTCCTAAGTTGCCGTTTCGTGTTGTCTGTGTTTCAAATTCGTATTTGTGTTATCGTAAGACTATCATTGATTTAAAGTGAACAGCAAGTGTTGGAGGTCTCACTCAGACAGAAGTGTTTGAGGGTCTGTTCAGCTTCATCATGGATCACACACAAACACCTCGAGATCAAGATTTTTCTACAGGATGCAGGTACTTTGAATGTATACTATACTAAATAACTCATTTATTTGAAAGAAGGCCATCGTTGTGTGTGTGTTTGTGTGTGTGTGTGTGGTAACTAGTTAAAATTAAAAGTTAAAAATTGTTTTGTATTCATGTTATTATGATATTCATATTAGTTATTGTTGACCGAGACTGTATGGAAGAACCGTTCCGTTTGTGGTTTCTGTATCAACAGAAAAATAAATTGAAAAATATTGAAAAATAAAATATCTTAGTTTTACAGTTATTGAAAGGATTCTTTCTTACAGTTCAGTTGATCAGAAGAGATCAGACCCAGAGCCCAGCTGTGTGTTTATGAAGAGTGACGCGTCTATAGATCATCTACAACAATTCAGGTACAATATTTCATTAACAGACATATTTTAAAATATTTATGGTCTTTTATCACGTGATTATTTCATTTGATATTTTAACATTTTCTCACACAGAGAAAAGCATCTGTGAAAGTACTTAGTGTATCTTTAATCTCACTCTGTCTGTTATAGTTCAGTTGATCAGAAGAAATCAGATCCAGAGCCCAGCTGTGTGTCTATGAAGAGTGATGCTTCTATGCATCTTCCATTTAATTTTAAGAGCGAAGACACAAGGTTTAACCTCAAGTATATTTTTTGTGTGTTAAAATATATGATTATAGTAACATTTTAAATTAAACTATCAATTTAATATTTAAATGGTATGTATTTTTTTTTTTTTACAGTTGTCACCTTGAGCAGGTGCATTTTTAGTAAAGTCAAGTCACCATAACTGTTATTAAAGTAATGTGAAAAATATTTGATTCTTGATTCAAGGTCAATCCTGTCACCCAGATCAGATGTCAGAAAATCTGTCTGTGAGAAATATGAACAGCCTATAAATCAACCACAAGATCAAGGCACGTGTCCTGATGAAAGGTAAGCTGTGGGAGTTTTTTAATGCAATTCATCAGAGTTGTCAAGCCTATGTAAATCATGCACATGCCCCCTCAGATTTTTGAGCCAAGTCTATTATGAATGCAGCTTCCAAAAGAAAAAAACCAGCTGAATAATATTTTTTATATTTCATACAATCATTCCAGCATGACTTGAACATGCAGTGCGACACAGCATCATCTGCTAAATTCAAATCTGCATTGGCGCTTTGGCTGGTGCTGAGCCAGAAACAGACACGTTTTTACAGCACTTTTACAGCATTATAACCAATTACACACGATTCCGCTGAGCATATGAATACAGTGAGCAATCAGAGGCGTTCAGATGACTCATCTGTAAAATGCCTGTGTTTTGTTCACTCGCTCACTTAGTGTTATAACTTGCAATTTACAATGTTTTTATTAAATTCACATTTAATAGATAAAACTGATACAAAATCAGTCTTCTTAAAAATATTTTATGGCATGACACCCATATTCAATTTTGGGTGTTTCACATTGAATCTAAGGGATAATCTATTAGACTTTGGATGTCAAATGCGGCTTTACCGAGCTCAATGGCTCTGGCCCAAGCAGATATAAACAAAACACCATTGGCCATTTTAAAAAAGGTTCGGGGTTGCTAGATATTTCCCGCCCTCTTTTCCTGTTTCAGTTGACATTACATCACCACATAGAATATGGCGTTGTGTTCAAGAAACTTCAGTGGAGCTTTAAGTAAAAAGATAACCCATCCCATATAGGTCCCCTACAGTGCCTTGAAACATGCAGCATTATTCTTATTCTACTCTTCCGAGGGAACATCGAACTGCATCCTCTAGTGGTTGCTTTGGGGAACACCTTTGGCGTGACCGGTGTCTGAAGCATACATCTAAACACAATAACATTGACCCGCGACATCATTTGAATAGTAAAGCAGTTAAGAATTCTGCAGATCTCACAGCCTCGCTGTGAAAGCTGGCCAAGAAAGTGGCATCTCAGGATCATCTCAATTAATTTTTTTTTATTTTTCGACCATAGCACTCCAGCTCAAGTGAGCCTTCTATTTCTTCTCGATCTCCATGTGGAGATTGAGAAGGCCTGGAAAAGTCTGTTCATGATGGCGAGTGGAGGGAGAGCAGGGGGGTTTCTCCTGAAGTCCACGATCATCTCCACTGTTTTGAGACATGTTGTGACTGCACCAGACAGACAACTGCTCAACCTCTTGTCTGTAAGCAGACTCGTCGCTGTCCTGGATAAGGCTGATGAGTGTGGTGTCGTCTGCAAACTTCAGGAGCTTGACAGAGGGGTCAGCAGAGGTGCAGTCATTTGTGTAGAGGGAGAAGAGCAGTGGGGAGAGAACATAGCCCTGAGGGGCTCCGGTGTTGATGGTGCATGTGTTGGATGTGAGTTTTCCCAGCCTCACTAGCTGCTGCCTGTCTGTCAGGAATCTGGTGATCCACTGACAGATGGAGGTGGGTACAGAGAGCTGTATGATTTTGTTCTGAAGGGTGTCCGGGATGATGGTGTTGAAAGCTGAAGTGCACAAACAAGATCCTCACGTAAGTCCCTGGTTTGTCCAGATGTTGGAGTACGTAGTGCAATCCCATACAGACTGCATCATCCTCGGTAAGCAAACTGCAGGGGGTCCAGTAATGTCCTTCAAGTACACCAACACCAGTCTTTCAACCAGTTCTCTCAACCCATTCTCTAAGTTTTTAATAGTACTCTTACCCAGTTCTCAACACCCTCGTCCAGACCAGAGTAAATTTGAAACATCTACTCACCTCCATCTAAGGGTGTTACCATCTGCTCTCATCTTTCTCCCCTTAATTCCCCTGAAGCCAACCATCCCTTTACCTGGAGGAGGGATATGCAGGAGCCTCCTGCGCTTATATTGCATTCTCTCATGCTGGACCTATGATGTTTTGATTAGTCCCTATGTCTCATATAACTACTTACTGATGGTCAAGACCCAAGTGTTCTTTGTTCTTCATCTTCATAGTATATCTGTGAACTTGAGGGGGTGCTGGGATAGCCCTACACCTTCGGCCTCATGCTTGCTAGATCATACAGCCAAGTCGCTAGTCTGCAGGAGCCTCCTTGATCATACTCATGTCTCGCACCGAGGGGCCTCCTGAGATTTAAGTCATCTGCTCAACAATCGTGCACATTCACTTTCTAAAAACCTGCATTTTAGTAAGTGTGCATGATAAGAGTCCTGCACTCTTTTCTAAAATACTGTATTGTATGGGTTACGCCCTGCCAGCCTTGTGCCTTTTCTCTTAGTTGGCTCAGGCCCGGGTCTTCACCTTGGGCTCCAGTCTACTTATCTATTTTTTGTGATACCTCTCTGAGCAGGTTGTTGCTGCCAAGGAACTTTCGAGTCAGTTCCTTTGAGAAAGCTCATTCTGAGCTGGCAGTAGCCCATAGGGTGACAGGTCAGAGTTCAGTTTATTGTCCTTAAAGGCCTAATCAGCTTCTGATTCCAAGCCTCCGAGCTCTGCCCTGGGTTCATGCACTTAATAGGTAAGTTATTGGGGTATGCAGCTCAGGCCTTTTGCTCAGGGGGATAATGTCACTGACAGCCACAAAGGCATCAACAGTGCAACTCCCATAACTTAGAGTTGGTGCTGTCTTGGTGCTTGGCATGCACTTCCTTTAGCGTGGCAGCATGGGCACACCATTCCCCATAATGACTGCTAGAGGTATGCAGTTTGATGTTACCTTGGAAGGTTTCAGGTTACATATCCCTGAGAAGGGAATGAGACACTGTGCACTCTAGAAACCTCAACATGCTTCGGGCGCGAGCTTCAGATGAAGAAGCAGATGACGTGTTTTCATGTCGCGCTTTTATACTGTCGTCGCATTGGCAATAACATCATAGGCTGTCGCATTTAGATGTGCACTTAAGACACCAGTCACATTGGAGACATTCCCCATAGCGAACATAAGCCCATCAGTTATACTTATACGTATGGCTGCTGTGTGTCATGACAAGCATGACCCCCCCCCCCCCCCCCCCCCCGCCGCCTTCACTCGTGCCCCCTCAAAAAAAAGCAGTGCATGTCACTCCTGCAATGCATCATTACACATTACTCAAATAAATTACTAATAACTGATCCCTATTATATGTCCAGTGTCTCATTACAAAGAAAACAAAAATAAATTTTTCTCTGTATTTGTTTCTCTGTAACTCGTTTAATAATGTGGTATTTTAATTTTCCAGCTATGAAGTCCTCAACCTATTTAGATCAAATCTGCTGAAGAAGTTTGAGCATCTGTATGAGGGAACAGCGATGCAAGGAAACCCAACACTCCTGAATGAGATCTACACAGAGCTCTACATCACAGAGAGTGAAAGTGGAGAGATCAGTAATGAGCATGAGGTGAGACAGACTGAGACACAATCCAGGAGAGAAGCAACAGAGGACACAGCCATCAAATGCAGTGACATCTTTAGACCTTTACCTGGACAAGACAAAGCCATCAGAACTGTGCTGACAAAGGGAGTCACTGGAATTGGAAAAACAGTCTCTGTGCAGAAGTTCATCCTGGAATGGGCTGAAGGGAAAGAGAATCAGGATGTCCAGCTCATATTTCCACTTTCTTTCAGAGAAATCAACTTGATGAAGGAAAAAAAACTCAGTCTTTCAGATCTTCTCTATGCCGTTTTCCCTGAAACTAAAGAAATTGAGATATCCAGTGATGAATATAAAGTGCTGTTCATCTTTGATGGTCTGGATGAGTGTCATCTGTCTCTGGATTTTAAGAGCAAAGTGAAACTGTGTAATGTATCTCAATCAGCCTCAGTGGACGAGCTGCTGATGAACCTCATTGTGGGGAATCTGCTTCCCTCTGCTCTCATCTGGATCACCTCCAGACCAGCAGCAGCTGATCTCATCCCCTCGGAGTGTGTCCATCGAGTGACAGAGGTACGAGGCTTCAATGAGCCACAGAAGGAGGAATACTTCAGGAAGAGAATCGGTGATCAGAGTCTGGCCGACAGGATCATCTCACACCTGAAGTCATCGAGGAGCCTCTACATCATGTGCCACATCCCAGTGTTCTGCTGGATCTCAGCCGCTGTTCTGGAGAAGATGTTGAGTCGAGCAGAGAGTGGAGAGATTCCCAAGACTCTCACTCAGATGTACACACACTTCCTGATCCTTCAGACCAACATCAAACATGAGAAGGACTATGAGAAGAAGGTGAACGATGAAGACATGATCCTCAAACTGGGGAAAGTGGCTTTTCAGCAGCTTGTGAAAGGCAACCTGATCTTCTACGAGGAAGACCTGAGAGAGTGTGGCATTGATGTGACAGAAGCATCAGTGTACTCAGGATTGTGCACCCAGATCTTCAGAGAGGAGCTGGGCTTGTATCAGGGGAAAGTCTTCTGCTTTGTTCATCTGAGCATTCAGGAACATCTAGCAGCTCTATATGTGCACCTCTCCTGGACAAACCACAACAGAAATGTGATTGACCAAATCACCAAACAGAGTTTGCGGTCCATGGTGAAGAATTTGTTTCAGCTCAATTCATCAAAACATGGTTCATTATCTGAGCTGCATCAGAGAGCAGTGGATGAGGCTCTACGGAGTAAAAATGGACATCTGGATCTTTTCCTGCGGTTCCTTCTGGGTTTGTCAGTGGAGTCTCATCAGATTCTCCTTCAACGAATAATGATGCTAAAAAGAAGCAGCTCTGACAACAATAAGAAAACAGTTGAGTACATCAAGAAGAAGATCAGGAACATTGAGTCTCCAGAGAAATCCATCAGTCTGTTCCACTGTCTGAATGAACTGGGTGATCATTCACTAGTGAAGGAAATACAACAGTATCTGACATCTGGAACAATAAAGGAAGCCAAACTCTCTTCATCTCAGTGGTCAGCTGTAGTTTTTGTGTTGTTGACATCAGAAGAGGAACTGAATGAGTTTCATCTTGATAAATTTGTCAAAGGAATTAATAATTCTGAAAATATGAAAGTTCTTCAGAAGTTGCTGCCTGTGATTAGAGAATCCAGATCAGTTCAGTAAGTATCACTGAGAACAATCACTTCACAGTTAAAACATTAAGAAAATCAAAGTTAAAAGCTCATAAGTCTTAAGTGAAGACTCTCTTCTGAAGATGGGGCGGGAATATGCAGCTCATTTGCATTTAAAGTAATGCACACCAAAACAGATATTTTTTTAGACAGGGTCCAAAAATCACATCTGTGGGGTATTTTGAGCTGAAACTTTACAGACACATTCTGGGAACACCCAAGACCAATATTACTTATTGTAAAAAGGGGTGTAATTGGTTCCCTTTAAAAAAAAATACATCACCATTTTTTTATTTTTATGGAATTAATTAACTTAATTATATTGGAATGGCAAGTTGCAAGTTGCATTGGAGGTTGTTTGATTGCTTTTTTGCTAGCTGTTTGATAGTGGTTAACGTATGATTTTCATGTTTCTACAGGTTGATTTATTGTGGTATCACAGATAAAGGTTGTGCTGCTCTGGCTTCAGCTCTGAGATCAAACCCCTCACACCTGAGAGAATTGGATCTGTCCGAGAATAAACTAGGAGATTCAGTGAAGCTGCTTTCTGATGTACTACAGAATCCTCACTGTAAACTGGAGAAACTGAGGTAAGATCATAGATGACTCTCACATGTTATGTTGTATATTATGTCATCAATTAACAGATTTTAAATAAGATATATATTTTGCATCAAATACAGATATAGTGCTTATAAGAAATATGATTTACCCTGATTGAACTTTGGATATTTTATCATCATGTTTTGTTTTCTCTGACATTTTAGACCTCAATGTCCCCAATGATCCATCAAACATGTTAATTTGTTTTTTACATTTGTATTTGATCTTTAAAATTGATTCACAGGTAAACTGATCTGATCTGAGAGAGTGAAGAGTGTGTTATGTTCTTTACAGGTTGATTTATTGTGGTGTCACACATGAAGGTTGTGCTGCTCTGGCTTCAGCTCTGAGATCAAATCCCTCACACCTGAAACATCTGGATCTGTCGTGGAATAAACTAGGAGATTCAGTAAAGCTGCTTTCTGATGTACTACAGAGTCCTCACTGTACACTGAAGAAATTGAGGTAAGATCATATATGACATGCTATTTAGTGAATAGTGTCATCAATGAAGACATATTTTGAATAAGACAGCCATTTTGTATAAAGTGAGTTTATTAATTAACTGAGTTTCAGGAGCAGGGCCACGCCTCACGCAGCCACCTCATCCAGTCATCTCAATTCCCAAAACGTACTTATATCAGACCGACCCTTTAGCACTGTTCAACTTGTTCAACTATGGATCCAGAGATACAGATTAAGGGGCCGTTCACATATCGCGTCTTTTGCGCATCGCTCGTTTTTTCCAGGCGCGTCCACCTTTTTCCAGGCGCGTCCGCATTACGCACTTTGCTGTAATTTCCGCGTCTTCATGGAGAGAGCAGGTCATGGTTGCTTAGCAACGGCAGACGTCTCAGGAGCGCTTCTGCCCGAGCGCTTTGGCAAGAAGGAGAAAGTGGCGCACCTAGCGTTTTCCATGCGTTTTTAGGAGCGATATGTGAACGGCCCCTAACTCACCCGATGCAGATGACAATCTGTTCGAGTCCAACTCCTCTCAACCGGGGATTAGCTAGCAGCAATCCAACTCAAGCCAAACTTTGCAGTGCTTGCAATCAGTCGTACACATTTCTTGACTTCGCAAGCAGTCTCACTCTAATACCCCTCAAGAAAACTCTTCAACTCCAGCGCAATCACAGGCTCCCTTATCTCCAGCATCAAGATCCTCTAACAGAGACAATTATACCCATCGCAGATGCGGAAACCGGCCTTCTCGCTCTCCTTGTCAGCATCCGCCTCCCCAGCGAACAACTCCTGATAGCAATCTTGCTGTCTATCCCCCAGAACCAATGACGACATTTCGAATTGGACCGTGACTTCCCTTCAACGCACACTTAAAGGGGGGGTGAAATGCTCGTTTTCACTCAATATCCTGTTAATCTTGAGTACCTATAGAGTAGTACTGCATCCTTCATAACTCCAAAAAGTCTTTAGTTTTATTATATTTATAAGAGAAAGATAGTCTGTAACGTTTTTTACCCGGAAAAACACGAGTGCCTGGAGGCGTGACGTGTGGGCGGAGCTAAAAAATCACGAGTGCAAGTAGGCTTTTGCGTTGAGAGCGTTTGGAAGCTGTGACATTACCGTGAGGAAAAAACCATCATCCAAAACAAACCATGGCTAACAGTCAGATTCAGCGTATATTTATGGTCCAGAATCAGATCCAGAGGCTGAAATTTAACAAGAGCAGCAGCAACGACGTCTCTATGTGGTATGTATTGAAACTGTATATATTTGCTTAGCGGTTTTGGAAAAAGTTCCACTTTGTCGTCTTTTTTTTTTTTTTAAGCTGTACATGTGGAAAGTGCAGTTTGATGACAACATCGCATGTTGTTTACTTGATGTGCTTACGCGCCGATAGCTAAGTTAACAACACAGAGATATTTGAAGCAGTTTTACTCACCGCCTGCGGTTCCAACACACGATCGTGACCCTTTTTCGTTGGGACTGCATTATCCTTAAGAAATAAACAATATGCAAATCCAGCGTCAAAGTGGGCCTTGTTTGTAAAACAAGCATCTTCGAAATGCAGGGAACAAACAAAAACACTTGCACAACTCCGTTGATGCGCTGTAAAAATAAACTCCATCCACTGGTCCCTTAATGCTGTTTTTTTTTGGTAATCTGTGCAGGGTTGTCTTGCCCTGGCATCCAAAAACACACTTTTTTTGTGACATTTCGGTCTCTCGCTCTGATCAGTGAATGTCTGTGCTCTCAGTGCTCTGCTATACGGGAGCGCGCTCTTCCGGCAGAAGTGCCCTTAGGACCCATATAAGGAAATTCCGCTCCATCTAACGTCACACAGACCCATACTTGGAAAAAACTTTCTGAAACTCGTGACAAACCGGAAGAGGTATTTTTGGAACAAAAATACTCCTTCAAACGTGCAACTTTGTCCATGTTTAGCATGGGAATCCAACTCTTTAACAGTGTAAAAAACTCAGTATGCATGAAATAGCATTTCACCCCCCCCCCCCCCCTTTAAAAGTAAAGGCATTCATGCTTGGATAATAAAGCAAGACCATCTATACTTAGAATCCACCAAAACTTCTACATCAACTCAAGCTCACCCATCAACACTTCCAGCATCTACAAGCCGATGATACTATACTACTTGATGATACACAGCACGTCCCTCCACCGCAGCTTCAGACAGCAGCGCCAGCTCCCCATTGCTGAGGACAACTCATAACTACACCTACAGCTGCTTCACCCAATTTCACTCAAATCATGTCATCTTTCTTCTCGTCACTGTGTTCAAAAATTAAAAATCCCCATCCACAATTATACTTTCATCCGTTCCTCTACCCTTCCTTCAGCTGTACACAGTAATACAGCTTCTGTTTTTTCCTATATTCCTTCCACTATTCTTCCAGTCCAGATACCCCAGCTAGCACCCCAAGAAGTTATACTTCACACTGGCCAATCTGGATATCCTCACTCTCCAACTCTTCCAACTGTTATATCTTTACCCCCCCCCCGCCATCCCAACCCCTCCCTTCCCCAGCATCCTCACATCATGTAATTTAGCAATACACCTTTTACTTTAGCCACAGTCGCGACACCTATTCAGCAGCTTCAGCAGCTCATCATCCTTCTCCTGTCTCCGCAACCCTGTGTGTGCTAATCTTAGCTGGTATTAACATTGATTAAGAGAAGCCTAGAGAAGTGCTAACCAGCCTAGGTCCCATGCAGCTCAGCCATCCTGTTCCCTCACTCAAAAAATCCCACTCTTACTGAATTCACTCTCGCTTTCTCTATTTTCTGCGATTATCTTAAGTTTTGTATATCCAGATTGTAGAGCTGAACTTGATGACTACCTCTCCATCATCTGCGACATGGGGACTAGCTTTTACAACTATCACATTCTGTTTGCTACCCAAGCAGCAGGACACCTACATCAGTTCAACCAAGGAACATACTGCGGCTCTTTCGACTTCGAACTCTGCTTCCAAGTTTTCCCAGCTCAGTGTGAACTTTGTGGAGCCCACTTTCATTCAGCGTGAGCTTGCTCTATTATAACCCCCCCCCCCCCCCCCCCCCAAACCAACTTGCCCTTGCAAGACATCTGTATTCAGCAGCTTATCTGCAGCAGCACCCCCTCCTCCCATTATCCCAAAGCCAGCAGGCCCCTCAGAAAATATTCCAACCTCAATAGGCGTCGATAAAAGAGGCCGTCAATTATTGTACCACGGAAGAAGGATTGTATGCAATAATTTCAACCATTTAGGCTGCACCCTTTCCAACTGCATGCTTCTACATTCCTGCTCCTTCTGTGTCAGAGTCCACACAAGCAGCTCCTGCCCCTACAATCCTACAACACCAACAGAATGACTAACAAAGCACCCCAATCAAGGTAAAGGCCCTAGTTGCTGCGCTAAGAAATAATCCAGATGGAGAATTCGTACAATCCTTAATCAATGGCTTCACAAATGGTTTCCACCCAGTATTGTTGTGAAAAATGTCGATATTTCAATAAATATAGATACTAAAATACAGAGCCCCGCACATGACATGCAAGAAAAAATAAATTAATTGTGCACACGATTTACTAATTCATTCCCTCAATGTACTAAAACGTGCACACAATTACTATTGCGTTCCCTCGATTTACTAAATCGTGTGCATGATTTATCAAGTCGAGAGAACGAATTAGTAAATCATGTGCACAATTTAGCAAATCGAGGGAACGAAATAGTAAATCGAGGGAACATAATAGTAATCGTGTGCACGTTTTAGTACATTTAGGAAACGAATTAGTAAATCGTGCACACGATTTAGCCCCCTATTTATTCCTGCATGTCATGTGCGGGGCTCTGTACTAAAATATCTGAACGGTACCAATACTAATTTCTCCAAGTATCGATACACTGATACTAGCCGAGCTGACACGTTCACTTCTCTCCAAAGGTTCGTTGACAAACACCACACGTGACCGCAGTGTCTATCTCGTTTCATTGTTACCAACAATGAAACAACGTAGTACATCGCATAATCTCCAGTCTGCCATGTCAGAACCCTATATAGTTGATATGCTATTAGCAGAAGAAGTTAAAAAAGGTTTCATGATAGGCCCTTTAATAAACAACCATTGCCCATCACATGCATCAGCCCCATAGGAATCGCCGACCGTAAATACTGATCAATAATTGACTTGTCTTCTCCTCATGGCATTCACATTCCAGGCATTGACACAATCATCCTGGCTCCAGATTTTTCCATGCAATATGCTACAACTGGCCATGCTATCAAACTCATTTGCCTGGCAGGCCACGGTACTTGGCTAGCCAAAGCAGACATCACCTCTGCCTTCAAGGCCTTAGCCATATATAATATCTCACCAACCCTGATGATATTTAGATGTATACCGACGCCGCACCCTCCATAGGCTTTGGCGGCTATCATGCCATTTATGACAGCTGTCATGCCATTCATGCACAAACTTACACTAATTTGTGTGTTCACAACGTGTGTTCACGGTGTATTCACTTCTCACTGCTGTGTGTGTGCACTTGGATGAGTTAAATGCAGAGCACCAATTCCAAGTATGGGTTACCATACTTGGCAAATGTCACGACTTTCACCTTTTTCACTTCATTTCCACTCAACATCAGTCATTTCCCAAAGCCCCTCACATACCAGGATATCTTAATGCCATAGCTGTCTCACTGTCTCATTTCTCTCTTCAGAAATTCAGGCTCTTGGCTCCGGAATCGGCCATTCATTCAACTCCAGTCCCTTAGCGTATACATCTTTTCGCTACATCTAAATCCCATCATCGATCAAACCATGGACTCCATGTTCCTGCTCGCATTCTTCAGTTTTCTAAGATGCTCTGAATTTGCTCCAAATTCACCCACCTTCCATCCATCCATCCATCCATCAATCATTCCATCTGAATTCATTTCTCAGCCCGTTCCAACCCATTTGCGAGTATGTTCGCTCCAGAATCCCTGCCCAATTATCTCCCCGAGATCTGCTATCTGCTGGTTCTGGTTCAACAAACATTTCAACCAAATTATACCTCAGGTATATCTCCAGAACAAAATTCGATACATTCTGTCTTGAACGCTGGTCATCACAACCATACTGACCTTACATTTGCAACAATCTCATTGACATCCGCAAAGCCCAAGCTAACTTCAGCTCACTCCAATCTTAGGGGGTCCTAACGGACCCGCACAGTTCAGAGATAATACCACCATCCAGAGCTTCCCTGGGCCACCAACGGATGCCTAGATCAGCCTATCATCCTTTCCCATACCCCTCCTACCCTTCCCCTTTCATCCTTACATTTATACAACAAAGATTACTTCCTGACATTTGCAGTGTGGCGTGATCCTTTACTAGTAAAAATACAGATATAGTGTAAATAAGAAATATAATTTATATTGCTTGAATGAGATGTTGGAAGTTTTATGATCATGTTTTGTGTTTTGTGACATTTTAGACCCCAATGACCCCAATGATCCATCTAACATATTGATTTATGCTTTAAATTTGTACTTTATCTTTAATAATGGATTCACAGCTAAACCGATCTGATCTGAGAGAGTAAAGAGTGTGTCATTGTTCTCTACAGGTTGTATAATTGTGGCATCACAGATGAAGGTTGTGCTGCTTTGGCTTCAGCTCTGAGTTCAAACCCCTCACACCTGAGAGAATTGAGTCTGACATGGAATGAACTAGGAGATTCAGTGAAGCTCCTTTCTGATGTACTACAAAATCCTCAATGTAAACTGGAGAAACTGTGGTAAGATCATATATGACCCTCTCACATGAAGCACATTATAAAGTATATTTACAGTGTTTAGCCTCTTTCTGCTGCTGTGAGTTCAACTCACTGAGCTGTAACACATGAGATGCTCTTTAATTATTATTTATTCCATTACTGATTACAAATTACTAAACTTTTGACCTGACTTGTTCATCACTGTTACGTCTCATAACTAAATTATATAGTTTGTTCAATATTTGAAACAAACACTTGTTATAAACCAAACGAGAGAAAGAGAAAAGTTTTTCTTATTGTTTACAATAGTTGAGCACCCTCATTGAGTTTTTTTTCCTCGCACATTTTTAAAAACTTTGTATAAACCAAACATATAGAAAATCACAAGACACTTGATGCTGCTTAAGATTTCTAGTTATGTCTTCCTTTAATCCATAAAGAATACAAATTAATCAAACATTCAACAAATAATACAAAAGAATTCATAAATAAGACCAGATAAATTCTTGAATAAAAGTCACATAAACAGTCTAAAAACTACCTAAAAAGTTATTTACAGGTGCATCTCAATAAATTAGAATGTTGTGGAAAAGTTCATTTATTTCAGTAATTCAACTCAAATTTTGAAACTCTGAAGTAGTTTAAGTCTTTTGGTTCTTTTAATTGTGGTTCTTTTAATTGATGTGATTTTGGCTCACATTTAACAAAAAGTTTCCAACGCGGTCTAAAGTACTGGGAAGATTAGGCAAATAGACTGGTGATGTAGGTCTGTGCGAATTTGGACTTGCATCCTCGGTAGTTCAGACTTTGCTCATTCGACTCGGGAGTGTAATGTCCGCAATGACGCAAATCCGGTAATTCTGCAGACAACAGCGTACTTGATAACTTCAGTCAGCTCGCCTTGGCTACTGCAGTTTTCCTCACTGTATATTTACAATAAAATGAAATAGCATATCAAATACCACTGCCTCCTTTCATTTTTCATTTAAACATAATAACAGCTGCAGAAATGTACTTAGTTCAGGAATATGTGTATATATACAGCCATCACAATGAAACGAAATATTATATCAATTTACCTTTTTATTTTCATTTTAACATATAGATAAATTGAATACAGACCAAAGATATTCTATTAGATTTACCCAAAACGAATGACATTTTGGGCCCTATCTTGCACCCAGCGCAATTGACTTTGTACACCGACGCATGTGTCATTCCTATTTTGCACCTGCGCAAAGCGCGCTTTTCCCTCCACAGAAGCACGTCGCTAAACTAGTGAATGAACTTGCGCTCCCTGGGCGGTTCAGCGCAAAAAAGGAGGCGTGTTCCGGCGCAAACAATCCCTGGTGCTATTTTGCTGTTCCATTAAACAATTGCGCCAGTGACCAGAAAAAACCTAGTCTAAAGTCATTGGCGCGTTGCGCATTGTTCATTATGCTATTTTAAGGGCGCAAGCTTGACCATAATGTATAGCGTGCACAACGCGCATACACTTTGCTCATGTAATCTACACAGATGCAACAGTTATTTTTGCAAATCATAAATTGTTACACTAAAAAAATATTAACACATGAGAAGACGGAAATCATTGTGAAATCTTGCTTACAAATTATTCAGGCTAATAGTAGTAATTAAGGATCAGACCTGTTTGCCCGATAGTGGCAAGACATATATGTATATAAGGACATCTGACAAATTTGTTTGTCCGTCAAGAACCAGAAAAAAAAAAATCGATGAAACAATTGTGGCTATTTCCTCCCACACCTGTTTAACCGACGCTATTTTGGGTGGGTTTCTCCCATCCCCATACAACACAACTTCTCTGTCTTTCACTGCTCTTACAAGAACATCAGTCTGCTCGGCTGTGAACCGCTCCTGGCGTGCGCCTGGTAAATACGCCATAATAATAGCAATCCATAATGGAACTTGCGCACCTGCTTTTAAAGGGAATGTTGGATGACGCTCTGATTGGTTTATTTCACCTTACGCCCAAACCACACCTATGAATAATGAAGCTACTTCAGACCAACCCATTTTAGATTTGCGCCGGGCGCAAGAGCCATTTATCCCGCCGGGAAAATAGCAACAGCGCCGAGACCCGCCCACAAAGTTACTTGCGCTTCGCGCTTTGACACTTGCGTTTCAGATCGTTAAAATAGGGCCCTTTATGTTTAACCACTAAAGAGACAGCCGAGGAGAGGTTGCTCTCGGCGGATACATGAGCACTGAGCTCCCGCTGATCGCGTGGAGCTCACCGTCTCCGATATCGGCAATTTTTTTAAAAAAATAGGCGCTGTCTTTATAAATAAACCACAGATTTGAGTTTTAAACAATTACATTCTCGCCTGAAATACATTTAAGATTACATTTCATGACACAATAACAGTAATATTTTGAAAATGATCGGTATAAATTGTTGTTGAACTCAACCAATCAGCATGTTTAGCAGACAAGTCCTGCCCCCGAAAGTTCAAGAACTTTGAAGAAGTACTACCTCGCCAGCAGGGACTTTCTGAGGGGCATTTTTTACCCGGAACTTTATTTAGTTCCTGGTTCCTGTGGTGGAAACACACCGAGTACCAGGCCAAAGTCCCTAGTTCCTGGGTAAAATTCCTGCGGTGGAAACGCGGCATCAGTTTGGTTCACTAGGCTACACAATCATGGGGAAGACCTGATCTGACAGTTTTCCAGAAGACAATCATTAACACCCTTCACAAGGAGGGTAAGCCACAAAGATTAATTGCCAGATAAGCTGGCTGTTCACAGATGGCTTTATCCAAGCATGTTAACAAAGTTGAGTGTAAGGAAAAAGTTTGGAAGAAAAAGATGCACAACCAACTGAGAGAACCGCACAAAATACAAAACTTAAACCAAACAAAATACAAAAATTCCAAAAACACTCAACAATATAATTATTTTATTGAGTGATTAAGCAGAAAATTTAGTCAGTGATATTTTTAATAGATTTGCTTTCTGGCGTCTTTTTGTCACCTCCTCAACCCGCTTCACCTAGCTACGTAGAAAAGGTAAAAAAGAAAAATTCTGATGAAAGATAAACATATATAGTGATGAATGCTAAAATATTAAATGTTACAAATGTATCCACCTTATTCTTTCCATAAGAGTGGGCGCAGCTACATTTGTAATTTTTTTGGGACTGGCTTCCAGTGTCATCCACGTCCAGCTATTTTTAGTTTGTAATTTGTAGTGTTTTACTTTTATTTTAATGTATTATAATTATGAACTCGCTGGTTTTACAGTTGTAACGTGGAGTCAGAGAAGTTCAGATCCATTTGCAGTATTTTATCAAGCGAGTGGTCAAACAGGCAGAGATCAGAAAACAGCGTCAGATATGTCAGGGGATATCCAGAATCAGTATCAGTACCAGGCAGAGATCGGGGCAGGCTGCAGAGAATCACAGGCAGTAACACAATCCAAAACCAAACACAGAAAGAACAAACACTAAGGAAACATTCAAAAATGCTAAACGGGGCTAAACAAGACTTCACAATCATCGAGAGTCCAAACACAGTATATATAGGGGAGTGGTAATGGGGAACACCTGGTGGTAATTAGCCCTAAGCACGGGATTATGGGAAATGGACACCAAATACAAGATTCCAGGGTTGGAGCTAAACTCTACAGTAGTCCTCCGGGACCGATCCCTTCCTTTCCCCATCCCTGTCTTATATCCTGAGAAAAATATTATTTATGAAAAAAGTTAATCAAAGTGGAATCCAAACACCAAAGACAATAAAGCTGGAGGTAAGCAGGCGATGAGCCAGAAAAAAAGCTCCTTAACACAATCTCAGTGCATGTGTAGGCAATAGTAAACCTTGAGTCCAATACATTTCTATTCTATTTTAAGATGCCAGATGAGACCAAACATGACACAATTCTGTATTTGAGCACAAGTGTTAATAAATAGGATGTAATGGGGTACACGTGACTCCTGTGAAGCCCTCCTGTAGGTATTTATTAGAGGTACAAATGACTGTTTCTCCAGACAGATTCGTCCTTATATCATTATGAA
Organism: Carassius gibelio; assembly: GCF_023724105.1. Classification (NCBI taxonomy): domain Eukaryota; kingdom Metazoa; phylum Chordata; class Actinopteri; order Cypriniformes; family Cyprinidae; genus Carassius; species Carassius gibelio. Next base: position 10,290,126 of record NC_068400.1, on the reverse strand, counting down.
ACAGTATCTCACATTTAGCTCTGTGTGTCTGTTCAGTCCTGAAGCACATGACAGTTTCAAACAGCAGCATTGAGCATCAACATGCAGAAATCTCATTCTATCAGCAGCAGTATGTAGCAATGCTTGTCATAATATCTCATCTCCTGCTCTGAGATCAGAGTCAATAACAAATGGAAGAATCTTAAAACACAATTCAAATCATGTCATTATTGTCTACAGGTTGAGAGATTGTGGAGTCACAGATGAAGGTTGTGCTGCTCTGGCTTCAGCTCTGAGATCAAACCCCTCACACCTGAGAGAACTGGATCTGTCTGAGAATGAACTAGGAGATTCTGGAGTGAAGTTACTCTCTGCTTTAAAGGATGATCCACGTTCTAAACTGCAGACATTATACTATCGTGCGTTTGTTTAAAATTTTTATATTAACCCAAGTTCAGTACCAGACCTGTGTGTGTAATTGGACAATATAAGATAATAAGTCAGCTCCACTTTATTCTCTATGCTTTTAATTCTGTGATGTGACTGATTTATGAATGTATGAATATTTTTATATCTTACAGTGTCTGTAAGTGATAGTAGTTGTTGATCATTTACTGTAATTAATCCGTGATAATTTTTTCATTCATATTTCTGGCTGTAATAGGAATATAATCTGTTTTCTGAAATGGTTCTGCTGATGTGATGTGACAGCAGTACTGCTCATATTCATATGTGACTGTCTGTGTGTTTTATTGTAGGACTCTCAGTATTTAGACGTCCGTCCAGTATCTTCAAGATCAGCTGATGTTGTAAAAGGAACTGCTACAGAGACGTCTCAGTCACACAATCAGTACCATAGCTCCCTATACCCAGAGTACACAGTTTGCATAGGGCACCAACTCCAAGGGGGGCATCATCACTCAAAAAAAGTTGCTAAAAAAAAAAACAGCTTCTCCCCCAACCACGCTCGCACCTAATGTTTGAAGGTGAATGCTCATAATTGATGGATGGACATCTATGCCTGTCCAAAAGACAAGAAAAACTGGCATAAAGTTGGGTTGACGTTGGACGTTCGATATTCTCAAATTTAGGGGCCGTTAAAGTTACATGCAATACTGACTCTTGACTCTGGCGCCGATACAGGATGGCTGCCTCCGTGACGTGCTCTGCATATGTTTTTGTGTTTTTGTTTGTCCTGTCTTTAGTTATATCCCTGCAATCAGTTTCACCAAGGATGAACTGCTGAACATTCGTCAGAACGCACCACAAGATGTTTTTCCGGATTTCAATTATTCAGCCGTTTTACTGAACGTTGTTATCGGAGGAGCAGCGGCGCTGATGCAAGCCATTCTATTCGCCACGGGAGTTTCACTCGATCATTCTGGATAGTGTTTACATTCCTCCGCAAGCGCAAATAAGCATGGCTTTTACAGAAACTCGCTGATCAGATCACAAAGACAGAACAACAACACCCGGACTCTGTTTTAATAATTCTTGGGGACTTTAATAAAGCCAATCTCTCCCGTGAACTGCCAAAATACAGACAGCATGTTACTTGTCCCACAAGAGACAGAAATATATTGGATCACTGTTACACCACAATAAAGGATGCATATCACTCTATTCCATGAGCAGCTTTGGGACGTTCTGATCACCTTATGGTTCATCTTATACCGTCCTACAGGCAGAAACTAAAATCAGCTAAACCTGTATTAAGGAATGTAAAAAGATGGACTAATGAAGCAGAGCAGGATTTACAATCTTGTTTTGACCTCACTGATTGGAGTGTTTTTGAAGCTGCTGCCACCGATCTGGATGAACTCACAGAGACCGTAACATCATATATCAGTTTCTGTGAGGATATGTGTATTCCTACCAGGACTCAACTAAATTACAACAATGACAAACCGTGGTTAATTGCAAACCTCAGGCCAAAGAAGATGCTTACAGGAAGGGGGACAATGTCTTGTATAAACAGGCTAAATACACACTGGAAAAGGAGATCAGAGTGGCAAAGAGGAATTATTCTGGAAAAATAAGGACCCAGTTCACTTCCAATGACTCAGCATCAGTGTGGAAAAGTCTGAAAGAGATTAACAACTACAAGACACCACCCCCCAGCACCGTGGAGAATCAATGACTGGCAGACGATCTGAACGAGTTTTACTGCAGGTTTGAAAGAACACCCATCACATGCCCTGAACGCCTCCCCACACAACCATTCACACCATTAACAGCTCCTGCAACCAGCCCTGAATGCCTCTCCAAACAACCGTTCACACCATTAACAGCTCCTGCAACCCATCCTGAACACCTCTCCAATCAAGCACTCTCACCATTCTCACCTCCTGCATCCCCCCTCTCCCCCACACCTGCAATTCAGATCAGCGAGGATGCGGTGCGCCAGGTCTTCCGGAAGCAGAAAAGGAAAAAAGCACCAGGCTCAGATTGTGTTACACCAGCCTGTCTGAAATCCTGTGCTGACCAGCTGACCCCCATCTTCACACAGATCTTCAACAGATCGCTGGAGCTGTGCGAAGTCCCTTCATGCTTCAAACGCTCCACCATCATCCCCATCCAAAAGAAACCCAAAATTACAGGACTAAATGACTACAGGCCTGTGGCTTTAACATCCGTAGTCATGAAGTCATTTGAAAAACTGGTGCTGGCCCACCTGAAGGACATCACTGGGCGCTTGCTGGATCCTCTTCAGTTTGCCTACAGAGCAAACAGGTCTGTGGACGATGCAGTAAACATTGGACTGCATTATGTTTTGCAACACCTAGACAGACCGGGTACTTATGTGAGGATCCTGTTTGTGGACTTCAGCTCGGCCTTCAACACGATCATCCCCAACCTCCTCCTGCCCAAACTAACTCAGCTCTCCGTGCCCACCTGTCAGTGGATCTACAGCTTCCTGAGGGACAGGCAGCAGCTAGTGAGGCTGGGAAAATACACATCCAGCACCCGTACAATCAGCACCGGAGCTCCCCAGGGCTGCGTTCTCTCCCCACTACTCTTCTCCCTGTACACTAATGATTGCACATCTAAGGACCCCTCTGTCAAGCTCCTGAAGTTTGCAGATGACACCACACTCATCGGCCTCATTCAGGACGGTGACGAGTGAGTCCCCCCACTCACCATCATGTACAGCACTGTGACTGCAGTGGAGTCATTCAGATTCCTGGGCACCACTATCTCTCAGGACCTGAAGTAGGACATTCACATTGACTCCATTGTGAAAAAGGCCCAGCAGAGGTTGTACTTCCTTCGCCAGCTGAGGAAGTTTAACCTGCCACAGGAGCTGCTGAAACAGTTTTACTCCACCATCATCGAATCCATCCTCTGCACTTCAGTAACTGTCTGGTTCAGCTCAGCTTCTAAATCTGACCTCAGAAGACTACAGAGGGTAGTCCGGACTGCTGAGCGAATCATTGGTACAACCCTCACTTCTATTCAAGAACTGTACTTATCCAGAGTGAGAAAAAGGGCTGTCAAAATCACTCTGGACCCCTCACATCCAGCACACTCCCTCTTTGAACTGTTGCCATCTGGTCGACGCTACAGAGCACTGAGCACCAGAACGACCAGACACAGGACCAGTTTCTTCCCTCAGGCAATCCAACTTATGAACAGCTGATAATAACTGTGGAACACACTACACTTTATATTTATATACACATACACTTATTTATCTAACACACATACTTAGTATACACTTAAATTTTGCACATAATATACATGTACATACATAACTGCATTTTGTAATATACCTGCCTACAATTGTCAACTTGTATATTGGCATTCCTTATCTACTTATTTGTATTTTTTGTATTTTTTATTCTTTTATTATGTGCTTTATGTTCTGTCGCTGTCATTCTGTTGTACTGCGGAGTTTCTGTCACGAAAACAAATTCCTCGTATGTGCAAAGTAAACATACCTGGCAATAAAGCTCATTCTGATTCTGAATAATGGTATACACTATTTTCTAAAGTCAATAGCATCTGAGGAGAATGACTAATAGTCATAAAAACAAATATAAACTGTTCATCTAGGTGTCAACTATAATGCACACCTTTTACATTTTTGATATTTATTCAAATAAACTGTCAATCATATGTAAATTATGCTAATTTTCCACAACCAAATGGGCTCAAACGCAAATTTAAAGCTCAATAGCATTTGAGGAGAAAGACTTACAGTCATGAAAACAACTGTAATGTGTTCATTTCGGTGACAAGTACAATGAACACCGTATAATTTATGTATGTATGTATGTAAGTATGTATAATGTATTAAAATAAATGTTAAATAATTTAGGTAAAAATGAGGCCCATGTATCACTTTCAGGCAAATTCCTGTGAAACTTTTTTATCGTTAATAACGTGTTTTAATGACGGAAATAATTTCTCCAAAACCAACGCATCTAATATTCTCTCTGACTTTCCATGTTCCCTTACGAAAATTATCCATGTTTTTAACAAGAATAACACCAAAAATCATTGTTTTTGTAGCCATGGTAACCACAAATTAACCATGGTTTTGTAACTTTAAAATAATAATTTACAAAGAAGTAATAATAAATATATATACAATATACAATCCTGCTTAGGTCACCCATTTGGCTAGCAGTGGCCCTGCACACAAATGTAAGGGAAAGAGGTCAATTTAGCTCAAAGGGAATCATTTAAGAATTTAAAGGGAATTTGAACAGAATCACTGTTTCAGGGCTGATCACTGAGACGCCCTGCGATTCATTGAACGAGCCATTTAACATAAAATCTGCGCTGGATATTAACATCCAAACTATAGTGAAAACACTATTAATTAGCACAGTAACAAGATCAGCAGTTTAAGACATTAACTTGTAAGCAGAAAACACAAGATACTTTTCTTTTCAATACGAATAAGGCTTTATTAGATAAATCTAAGACATATAAACTAATCTAACACATAAACGCGCACATGCACACATTCACACAAGTTGCAGGAGGATCGAAAGTTAGTGAAGAATGAGTTTAAGAGAATGAAAATGTGAAATCCCAAGTTTACAGCAATACATGAAATTGCATAGACATGAAAAACCATCAATCACTTAATTAACCCTCGCATTGAGTTCCTCAATGAGGTTAAAATTATAATAGATACACCAGTACAGATGAGGGTCTGGACGATACTTGGGTCGCCTATGTGAAGGGGGTTATGGGGTTTCCCGAGGTTGCTGATTGGCTGGAAGTTCAGTAGTCGCTGAAGTGACGTCTTGGGAAGCCCGTGGTTGGACGTTGGCTGACGATGCAGAGTTGTGGGCTGGTTGAAGTTGAACGGGTACTCGAGGTCAGACTCGGAGACACAGCGTTACAAAACTTAACTCAAAACACGAAACTCTCAACGGAAAATAAAAGAAACTAAAGTAAAAGAACAGAAGTAATGTTTGACGAGACTAGGTGGTGTTTCTTCTCATCGTGGCTAAGTAGCAGCAGGTGTGCAGGTCGATGCACGCTGGAACCGCGCTCAAAGAACGCTAAAAGTCATTACTAAAAGCAGCAGCTGAAAAGCAAACACTAAAAGCAGAATTTGATGGTGTCATGAGTATTTAAACTGCCCTTTTGGCCATGCCTCAAATGTTGTCTTGACCAATTAGATATTGTCTTTGCTCGGGGAATCATAAATCATATGTTATATTATCAAGCACATGGTCTGAATTTTCCCGCTCTTGCAGGGTATAATTTTGGACATGATTTCTATAACAAGAATATGATACATTTGACAAATAACTGATGGTCAGAAATATTTCAAGCAAGCATACATACTAAACATGAAAATGAATCCTTAAACTATTCAATAGTTATTAAAAAGGCATACACAATAAGTGATTAGAAACATGAGTCAAATGTGTGGGTTTCATAAATGATATGGTGTTAAGCAATGGACTTTTGAGTTCACTGAGTTCACTATAAAAGACAGTTACTGTGCCATTCTCTGACATAAAGATGTTCTGTGGAGACCAGAGGTTAAAAGCCCCCCCCCCCCCCCCCCCTTAGGAATTAGTGTCTGGTTCTGTTTGGTGGGGGGAAGTGTTTATTACTCTCATGGGTTGACATGTGATGTCCGGCGTTGCATCTTGATCACTTGCCCCAAATTTGACAATCTCTTCTCTGAATTGAAATTGTCAATTGTTCTAGTGGTGTTAATGTTGAAAGCTGTTCTGTGAAATATTATTCTCATATGTTGTACTGATCGAGTATCTCAAGCAGATACTGATTTATCGTTGAAGGCAATATATATGTATCCTTTGCTGCCTGTGATATTTCACATTCACGTGCGTTGTGATGGGAGTAATTAAACTTTTGAAACTTTCAGCCAATTTCAAACAATTTGTTCTCAAAATAATTTGCTTGAAGTAGTAATGAAGCTTCAAAACCTTTGTGAATCAATTGTTTGGAGACAGTGGCTCAAAGCATGTATCAAACTGCCTTGGTCTTAAAAGGTCTTTGAAGATTCTTAATTTTACTTTCAGAAACCCTGTATATAATTCAACATTATTTAGTAAAGAAATTGGGAATTAATGAGTTTCATTTGTGTAAATGTAGATGCTGTAAATATATTATTTTTGATGCACTGTGTTAATTTAAATATGTATTGTACACAGCATAAATGAGTTCATCCCCTCCATATATAAGGATGTAGTACAGGTCCTTCTCAAAAAATTAGGATATTGTGATAAAAGTTCAATATTTTCCATAATGTAATGATAAAAATTAAACTTTCATATATTTTAGATTCATTGCACACCAACTGAAATATTTCAGATCTTTTATTGTTTTAATACTGATGGTTTTGGCATACAGCTCATGAAAACCCAAAATTCCTATCTCAAAAAATTAGCATATTTCATCTGACCAATAAAAGAAAAGTGTTTTTAATACAAAAAAAGTCAACCTTCAAATAATTATGTTCAGTTATGCACTCAATACTTGGTCGGGAATCCTTTTGCAGAAATGACTGCTTCAGTGTGGAGTGGCATGGAGGCAATCAGCCTGTGGCACTGCTGAGGTGTTATGGAGGCCCAGGATGCTTCGATAGCGGCCTTAAGCTCATCCAGAGTGTTGGGTCTTGCGTCTCTCAACTTTCTCTTCACAATATCCCACTGATTCTCTATGGGGTTCAGGTCAGGAGAGTTGAGCACAGTAATACCATGGTCAGTAAACCATTTACCAGTGGTTTTGGCACTGTGAGCAGGTGCCAGGTCGTGCTGAAAAACGAAATCTTCATCTCCATAAAGCTTTTCAGCAGATGGAAACATGAAGTGCTCCAAAATCTCCTGATAGCTAGCTGCATTGACCCTGCCCTTGATAAAACACAGTGGACCAACACCAGCAGCTGACATGGCACCCCAGACCGTCACTGACTGTGGGTACTTGACACTGGACTTCAGGCATTTTGGCATTTCCTTCTCCCCAGTCTTCCTCCAGACTCTGGCACCTTGATTTCCGAATGACATGCAAAATTTGCTTTCATCCGAAAAAAGTACTTTGGACCACTGAGCAACAGTCCAGTGCTGCTTCTCTGTAGCCCATTTCCTGCACACGCCTGTGCACGGTGGCTCTGGAGGTTTCTACTCCAGACTCAGTCCACTGCTTCTGCAGGTCCCCCAAGGTCTGGAATCGGTCCTCCTACACAATCTTCCTCAGGGTCCGGTCACCTCTTCTCGTTGTGCAGCGTTTTTTGCCACACTTTTTCCTTCCAACAGACTTCCCACTGAGGTGCCTTGATACAGCACTCTGGGAACAGCCTATTCGTTCAGATATGTCTTTCTGTGTCTTACCCTCTCGCTTGAGGGTGTCAATGATGGCCTTCTGGACAGCAGTCAGGTCGACAGTCTTACCCATAATTGTGGTTTTGAGTAATGAACCAGGTTGGGAGTTTTTAAAAGCCTCAGGAATCTTTTGCAGGTGTTTAGAGTTAATTAGTTGATTCAGATGATTAGGTTAATAGCTCGTTTAGAGAACCTTTTCATGATATGCTAATTTTTTGAGATAGGAATTTTGGGTTTTCATGAGCTGTATGCCACAATCATCAGTATTAAAACAATAAAAGACCTGAAATATTTCAGTTGGTGTGCAATGAATCTAAAATATATGAAAGTTAAATTTTTATCAATACATTATGGAAAATAATGAACTTTTATCACAATATGCTATTTTTTTTTTAGAATGACCTGTATATATATATATATATATATATATATATATATATATATATATATATATATATATTCATTTTTTATATATATTCATTATTTTTTTATATATATTTATATATATATATATATTTTTTTTTCATTTAAATATAATAAAATTTTTAGTTATTTTAGTATTCAAGTTAAACTGACTTAAAATGAGAAGTGTTGCCTTGGCATCTAGCTGAAAAAAAAAAGTTTTTATGCATTTTATTTTAGTTGATATTTATTTAGTGTTTCAATTAACAAAATTATGGCTTTGATTTCAGTTTTTGTCTTAGTCAACTACAATAATACTGGTTTGAGCTCAGTCTGATGTTACAATGAATTATGCATTTATTAGGAGTCGTTAATAACCTATCAAAAGTTCATTGAAAATAATTCTGAAATAAGTTATTTATTCACAAATCGATCAACAGGCACTGCTGCTGTGTCCAGATTTCATCAGTTTGAAATAACAAGGAAATATAAAGCATACTGAGCTTTGAAATGTAATGAAATAACAGCCAAAGTTTCCCAAAGTGAAAATACACTTTTTAATAACAGGTAAAGAAATAAACACAGAGTGCTAGTTCTGTTCTTTAATTTCATGCAGAGAAGTTCACCAGTGCAGGAGGAGACCAAACTGAGAGCAGCGACACAGAAAAACGAACTCGCATTGGACTGATCTTCTCTTTCTCACTCTTCATTTGCTTTCTTCTTCTTCTGCTGCAAGAAGACATCACCCCCAGTGGAAACTCAAGATAGCGAGCCCGTACAGGAGAGTGACCAAAACCAATCAACTCGTCCTTTTTATTCTGGAGAAGAGACCTATGAACTTTCTAACCTAAAGATGAACGATTACAGTTATTCTAATAATGTAAACACTGACTCCATTTAAACACATGAACATGACTGTTAGGGTGTCATTCATGTAACTGGAAGCTGCTTGTTTAAAGGGGTCATATGATGATTTCTAATTTTTCCTTTCTCTTTGGAGTGTTAAGTCTCAAATCCAAAGAGATATTCTTTATCAAAGTTAAGACTCTGCCACGCCTCTGATCCATGGTGGTCGCTGAGGAAATCATGTTTATATCACATTTATAATGGGTTTTAGGTTTATATCTCATTGCTCCGGGAGGACAATCAATCAATCAATCACCTTTATTTATATAGTGCTTTAAACAAAATACATTGCGTCAAAGCACTGAACAACATTCATTTGGAAAACAGTGTCTCAATAATGCAAAATGATAGTTAAAGGCAGTTCATCATTGAATTCAGTTATGTCATCTCTGTTCAGTTGAAATAGTGTCTGTTTTTATTTGCAATCAAGTCAATGATATCGCTGTAGATGAAGTGACCCCAACTAAGCAAGCCAGAGGCGACAGCGGCAAGGAACCGAAACTCAATCGGTGACAGAATGGAGAAAAAAACCTTGGGAGAAACCAGGCTCAGTTGGGGTCAGTTCTCCTCTGACCAGACGAAACCAGTAGTTCAATTCCAGGCTGCAGCAAAGTCAGATTGTGCAGAAGAATCATCTGTTTCCTGTGGTCTTGTCCTGGTGCTCCTCTGAGACAAGGTCTTTACAGGGGATCTGTATCTGGGCTCTAGTTGTCCTGGTCTCCGCTGTCTTTCAGGGCAGTAGAGGTCCTTTCTAGGTGCTGATCCACCATCTGGTCTGGATACGTACTGGATCCGGGTGACTGCAGTGACCCTCTGATCTGGACACAGACTGGATCTCGTGGCCACGGTGACCTCGGAACAAGAGAGAAACAGACTAATATTAGCGTAGATGCCATTCTTCTAATGATGTAGAAAGTACATCGGGTGTTATGTGAAGTGTTTCCGGTTCCGGTTTACCTAATTAATGCAGCCTAAAAATCCTTTAACGGATTTGGATATTAAAAGCATATTAGTATGTTATGTGTATGCCAGGTTAAAGAGATGGGTCTTTAATCTAGATTTAAACTGCAAGAGTGTGTCTGCCTCCCGAACAATGTTAGGTAGGTTATTCCAGAGTTTAGGCGCCAAATAGGAAAAGGATCTGCCGCCCGCAGTTGATTTTGATATTCTAGGTATTATCAAATTGCCTGAGTTTTGAGAACGTAGCGGACGTAGAGGAGTATAATGTAAAAGGAGCTCATTCAAATACTGAGGTGCTAAACCATTCAGGGCTTATAAGTAATAAGCAATATTTTAAAATCTATACGATGTTTGATAGGGAGCCAGTGCAGTGTGGACAGGACCGGGCTAATATGGTCATACTTCCTGGTTCTAGTAAGAACTCTTGCTGCTGCATTTTGGACTAGCTGTAGTTTGTTTACCAAGCGTGCAGAACAACCACCCAATAAAGCATTACAATAGTCTAACCTTGAAGTCATAAATGCATGGATTAACATTTCTGCATTTGACATTGAGAGCATAGGCCGTAATTTAGATATATTTTTGAGATGGAAAAATGCAGTTTTACAAATGCTAGAAACGTGGCTTTCTAAGGAAAGATTGCGATCAAGTAGCACACCTAGGTTCCTAACTGATGACGAAGAATTGACAGAGCAACCATCAAGTCTTAGACAGTGTTCTAGGTTATTACAAGTAGAGTTTTTAGGCCCTATGATTAACTCCTCTGTTTTTTCTGAGTTTAGGAGTAAGAAATTACTCGTCATCCAATTTTTTATATCGACTATGCATTCCATTAGTTTTTCAAATTGGTGTGTTTCACCGGGCTGCGAGGAAATATAGAGCTGCGTATCATCAGCATAACAGTGAAAGCTAACACCATGTTTCCTGATGATATCTCCCAAGGGTAACATATAAAGCGTGAAGAGTAGCGGCCCTAGAACTGAGCCTTGAGTTACTCCATACTGCACTTGTGATCGATATGATACATCTTCATTCACTGCTACGAACTGATGGCGGTCATATAAGTACGATTTAAACCATGCTAATGCACTTCCACTGATGCCAACAAAGTGTTCAAGTCTATGCAAAAGAATGTTGTGGTCAATTGTGTCAAACGCAGCACTAAGATCCAATAAAACTAATAGAGAGATACACCCATGATCAGATGATAAGAGCAGGTCATTTGTAACTCTAAGGAGAGCAGTTTCAGTACTATGATACGGTCTAAATCCTGACTGGAAATCCTCACATATACCATTTTTCTCTAAGAAGGAATATAATTGTGAGGATACCACCTTTTCTAGTATCTTGGACAGAAAAGGGAGATTCGAGATTGGTCTATAATTAACTAGTTCTCTGGGGTCAAGTTGTGGCTTTTTTATGAGAGGCTTAATAACAGCCAGTTTGAAGGTTTTGGGGACATATCCTAATGACAATGAGGAATTAATAATAGTCAGAAGAGGACCTATGACTTCTGGAAGCACCTCTTTTAAGAGCTTAGATGGTATAGGGTCTAACATACATGTTGTAAGTTTAGATGATTTAACAAGTTTATACAATTCTTCCTCTCCTATAGTAGAGAATGAGTGGAACTGTTCCTCAGGGGTCTATAGTGTACTGTCTGATGCGAAACTGTAGCTGACGGCTGAATGGTTGCAATTTTATCTCTAATAGTATCGATTTTAGAAGTAAAGTAGTTCATAAAGTCATTACTGCTGTGGTGTTGGGAAATGTCAACACTTGTTGAGGCTTTATTTTTCGTTAATTTAGCCACTGTATTGAATAAATACCTGGGGTTATGTTTGTTTTCTTCTAAAAGAGAAGAAAAGTAATCAGATCTAGCAGTTTTTAATGTAGTTTTATAACAAAGTTCGGGAGGAACAGTCGCAGTTCATTAACCTGATTAACACAAGTGGAGACCAATCAGTAATCAACCCATGATAAGGTATAAATGACAGCAGAACCTACCTCTGTTCATTGACAGTTTTCAGCAGTCAACAGCTCTTCAGCTCTCCTCTCTGCGAACCATGTCGAGAAAACCAAGCTCTTCATCCGATGAAGAAACGAATATCGCCGGGGATGCACCTTCGCATTCCGACGGCCACACGACCATCATTCCTACGCCGGACGTCGCACCTGAGCCCCAGGCTTCTCCTCGTGGCCGCACACCGGCCCGATCAGACCTGCGCGCACCAAGACGCCGAGACCAGCCTTCACCACCCCCGGCAAGAACGCCATCTTCTCCAGCATCCTCCTACGGCTCGGCCACTCCAACGGTCCCACCTATCGGGAAATGGACCGTAGCTGGACTAAGGAAAGCGCTGGAGAATGCAGACATACCGGCGTCAAGGAAAATGCACAAAGCGGAGCTATACGATCTGTATGTCTCGTCACAAGCAACGCCTAAGACGACCCACAGACCAAGCAAATCCCGCACTGCCCGAAACTCACCAGTCCAGTCACCACCGTCGGGTTCCCGCACAAGATCCGGCTCGCTTCATCAATCGACCCGGAGGAACAAGCCTTCATCGAGCCTGGGCCGCCCCCCTCAGTCCGCTAGGGCAGGTTCACTTGCTGAGGAGGCCCAGCCCTCCACCACCACTTACGCCGCAGCAGCACAGTATGCCGCCGGGCCCAGTAGCCCCCCCACAGCTACTCAGAATGAGCTTTATTGCCAGGTATGTACACATACGAGGAATTTGTTTTCGTGACAGAAGCTCCGCAGTACAACAGAATGACAGCGACAGAACATAACACATAATAAAAGAATAAAAAATACAAATATGTAGACAGTGAATGACAATATACAAATGACAATTGTAGGCAAGTATATTACAAAATGAAGTTATGTATGTACATATATATTGTGTGCAAAATTTAAGTGTATACTAAGTATGTGTGTTAGATAAATAAAGTGTGTGTGTATATAAATATAAAGTGTAGTGTGTCCGCCGTTATTATAAGCTGTTCATAAGATGGATTGCCTGAGGGAAGAAACTGGTCCTGTGTCTGGTCGTTCTAGTGCTCAGTGCTCTGTAGCGTCGACCAGATGGCAACAGTTCAAAGAGGGAGTGTGCTGGATGTGAGGGGTCCAGAGTGATTTTGACAGCCCTTTTTCTCACTCTGGATAAGTACAGTTCTTGAATAGTTGGGAGGGTTGTACCGATGATTCGCTCAGCAGTCCGGACTACCCTCTTTAGTCTTCTGAGGTCAGATTTAGAAGCTGAGCTGAACCAGACAGTTACTGAAGTGCAGAGGATGGATTCAATGATGGTGGAGTAGAACTGTTTCAGCAGCTCCTGTGGCAGGTTAAACTTCCTCAGCTGGCGGAGAAAGTACAACCTCTGCTGGGCCTTTTTCACAATGGAGTCAATGTGAATGTCCCACTTCAGGTCCTGAGAGATAGTGGTGCCCAGGAACCTGAATGACTCCACTGCAGTCACAGGGCTGTTCATGATGGTGAGTGGGGGGAGTGCAGGGGGGTTTCTCCTGAAGTCCACGATCATCTCCACTGTTTTGAGGGTGTTAAGCTCCAGGTTGTTGAGACTGCACCAGACAGCCAGCTCTTTTACCTCCTGTCTGTAAGCAGACTCGTCACCGTCCTGAATGAGGCCGATGAGTGTGGTGTCGTCTGCAAACTTCAGGAGCTTGACAGAGGGGTCCTTAGACGTGCAATCGTTGGTGTATAGGGAGAAGAGCAGTGGGGAGAGAACGCAGCCCTGGGGAGCTCCGGTGCTGATTGTACGGGTGCTGGATGTGTATTTTCCCCGCCTCACTAGCTGCTGCCTGTCTGTCAGGAAGCTGTTGATCCACTGACAGACGGAGGTGGGCACGGAGAGCTGATTTAGTTTGGGCAGGAGGAGGTTTGGGATGATCGTGTTGAAGGCCGAGCTGAAGTCCACAAACAGGATCCTCACATAAGTCCCCGGTCTGTCTAGGTGTTGCAGAACATAATGCAGTCCAATGTTTACTGCATCGTCCACAGACCTGTTTGCTCTGTAGGCAAACTGAAGAGGATCCAGCAAGGGCCCAGTGATGTCCTTCAGGTGGCCCAGCACCAGTTTTTCAAATGACTTCATGACTACAGACGTTAGAGCCACAGGCCTGTAGTCATTTAGTCCTGTAATTTTGGGTTTCTTAGGGATGGGGATGATGGTGGAACGTTTGAGGCATGAAGGGACTTCGCACAGCTCCAGCGATCTGTTGAAGATCTGTGTGAAGATGGGGGCCAGCTGGTCAGCACAGGATTTCAGACAGGCTGGTGTAACACAATCTGGGCCTGGTGCTTTTTTCCTTTTCTGCTTCCGGAAGACCTGGCGCACCGCATCCTCGCTGATCTGAATTGCAGGTGTGGGGGAGAGGGGGGATGCAGGAGGTGAGAATGGTGAGAGTGCTTGATTGGAGAGGTGTTCAGGATGGGTTGCAGGAGCTGTTAATGGTGTGAACGGTTGTTTGGAGAGGCATTCAGGGCTGGATGCAGGAGTTGTGAAGGGTGTGAATGGTTTTGTGGGGAGGCGTTCAGGGCAGGTGATGGGTGTTCTTTCAAACCTGCAGTAAAACTCGTTCAGATCGTCTGCCAGTCGTTGATTCTCTACGGTGCTGGGGGGTGGTGTCTTGTAATTGGTGATCTTCTTTAGACTTTTCCACACTGATGCGGAGTCGTTGGAAGTGAACTGAGTCCTTATTTTTTCAGAATAATTCCTCTTTGCCACTTTGATCTCCTTTTCCAGTGTGTATTTAGCCTGTTTATACAAGACATTGTCCCCCTTCACGTAAGCATCTTCTTTGGCCTGACGGAGCTGTCTGAGTTTTGCAGTGAACCACGGTTTGTCATTATTGTAAATTAGTTGAGTCTTTGTAGGAATACACATATCCTCACAGAAACTGATATATGATGTTACGGTCTCTGTGAGTTCATCCAGATCGGTGGTAGCAGCTTCAAAAACACTCCAATCAGTGAGGTCAAAACAAGATTGTAAATCCTGCTCTGCTTCATTAGTCCATCTTTTTACAGTCCTTGATACAGGTTTAGCTGATTTTAGTTTCTGCCTGTAGGACGGTATTAGATGAACCAGAAGGTGATCAGAACGTCCCAAAGCTGCTCGTGGAACAGAATGAAATGCATCCTTTATTGTGGTGTAACAGTGATCCAATATATTACTGTCTCTTGTGGGACAAGTAACATGCTGTCTGTATTTTGGCAGTTCACGGGACAGATTGGCTTTATTAAAGTCCCCGAGAATGATTAAAACAGAGTCCGGGTGTTGTTGTTCTGTCTCTGTGATCTGATCAGCGAGTTTCTGTAAAGCTGAGCTCACATGCGCTTGAGGATGGATGTAAACACTGACCAGAATGAACGAATGAAACTCCCGCGGCGAATAGAACGGCTTACAGTTAATGAAGAGTGTTTCGAGATTTGAGCAGCACGTCTTCTTTAACACAGTTACATCTGTACACCACCGTTCATTGATGTAAAAGCATGTCCCGCCACCACGCGATTTCCCCGTTGATTCTGTGTCACGATCCGCTCTAAACAGCTGAAAGCCCGGCAGATGGAGCGCGCTGTCCGGTATGGTGTCATTCAGCCAGGTTTCCGTGAAACACAGAGCAGCAGAGTGTGTGAAATCCTTATTTGTCCGAGAGAGCAGAAGGAGTTCGTCCGTTTTGTTGGGTAGAGAGCGGAGATTTGCCAGATGGATGCTAGGCAACGGCGTTCGAAATCCGCGCTTCCTGAGTCTTACGAGCGCTCCCGCTCGCTTCCCCCGTCTGCGCGTCCTGAAGCGCTTGATCAGTGCCGCCGCTCCTCCGATAACAACGTTCAGTAAAACGTCTGAATAATTGAAATCCGGTAAAATATCCTGTGGTGTGTTCTGCCGAATGTTCAGCAGTTCTTCCCTGGTGAAACTGATGGCAGGAATATAACTAAAGACAGGACAAACTAACAAAAACACAAAAACATATGCGGAGCTCGTCACGGAGGCAGCCATCCTGTATCGGCGCCAGACGACAAAAAAAAAAAAAAAAAAAAAAAAAAAAAAAAAAAAAAAAAAAAAAAAGGCACTCCCGCTGTTCATAACCCTTTTCCTTTTCAGTGGCCTCCAGCTCCTCTCGCAAACGCTAGCGCGAAGCTACCGACGCTAGCAGAACAGGCCCAACCATATCAACAATCCCACCCACCAGGTCATAACCCCGCCCACTTCCAGTGGCCTGCAGCTCCCGTAGCTCAGACAAGCGCGGGCCCGCCCCCGCCGGCAGCTCATGCCTATAATCCTTCCTATCACCCTACCTATCTCCTTCCCTTTCCTCCACATCATCCTAATAACTTTTCTCTTCAAACCTCAACAGGTCATCAAAACGCGAGGCCTCCGATGACAGTTACAGACCCGGCACATACCCTCCCCAGCTATTCGCTCCAAACTAAAAACCAGTACTCTCTTTCCACAGCAATACAGATGCCCATTCCGTCCAATGCCGTCGCAATGGAGCCACCTCCCGTGTCACAAAACATCCGGGCACAGATCCTCGCAGGTATGGACGTAGATCTTTCATCTCTACTCTCTCTGCTCCCCGCAGCCCAATCAGACAGGCAAATAGACTGCGGGGACTTCTCAGTCACTTTAAAAAATCCAACCACCCACACATCCCGCCTACTATCATTTCCTGAATTCACTATCGCTTTCGCTAGATATACAGAAATCATCTGTTCAGCTTTCCCCCACAGGCGGCGCGAACTGAATGATTATTTGGCTATAATAGCAGAGCTCGCGCTGTCCTATGGGGGCGGGCATTTCTACACCTATCACAAACTCTTTTCAGCTAAGAGCGCAGTGCGAGTCGCCCAGTGGAACCAGTGCACATACTGGGGGGCTCTCGACCAGGATCTCCACAGCAGGGTATTTCTGGGCTGTAAAAACATTTCCTGTGCAGTCTGCAGGTCAGTGGCACACTCAACCATGTGGTGCCCCCAAGTTAATCCTTCTGTTCCACCCCATTCAGGAACCAGCCCAGTGAGATCCACCAGCTATGTGCCACGTCCTGCAACAGCCTTAGCTAATCAAAGATTTAAAAATCCCTCTTTTGAAGGAAGCAGGCAGCCCTGCAACCAGTTTAACGCTGGTAAATGCACCAAATCGCGCTGCCGGTACCTTCACGTTTGCAGTTTCTGCGGCGGCGCTCATGCCCGCTTCGTGTGCCCAGTGTACAAATCTGCTAATAAAAATTCTAAAAATTACTTATCGACTCCTGTAAATATTTCACGCATGCACGCTGAACTAGCTCATCATCCGGACCCCGAATTTACCAAATACCTGCTGACAGGCCTCGAAAACGGCTTTAAACCCGGCGCAGAATGCCCACTCTCACAGAACACTATCTGCAATAATCTTCAGTCCGCCCTAACAGAACCTGAAGTTGTCGACAATCTGATAAAAAAAGAAGTCGAATCTGGGTTCATGATCGGCCCTTTCGACACTCCTCCATTCAACATGTTTCGTATCAGCCCCATCGGAGTGGCTACAAGAAAATTTTCGGGTAAAAAACGTCTCATAATCGACTTATCAGCCCCGCACAATTCCCCGTTTCCAAGCATTAACAGCTTAATTCCTCTCGATGAATTTTCGCTTAAATACCAAGACATAGATCAAGCAATCGACATGGTTAAAATCGCAGGTCGGGGTGCTTGGCTCGCAAAAATCGACATTACTTCAGCCTTCAAAATTATGCCTATCCATCCAGATTCATGGCATCTTTTTGGAGTGCGCTGGCGTGGGAAATACTACTTCGCCGTACGCCTAACCTTCGGATGCAAAAGCAGCCCAAAAATTTTCGACATGCTATCAGAAGCAGTTTGCTGGATATTGTCGAATAATTACGCCATTCCCCACCTCATTCACCTGCTAGACGATTTTTTAATAATTTCGCCCCCTGAAGCCATACCAGCCGCACATTTCCTTACGGCCCAAAAAGTCTTTTCCGAACTCGGAATCCCTATTGCTCAAGAGAAAACGATGGGTCCGGCAAAATCCATCGAGTTCCTCGGGATTACATTGGATTCAGACAAATTCCAAGCATCCCTGCCCAAAGAGAAAATCGACCGAATCATCCTAGTCTCATCTACCCTCATCGACAACCCAAATTGTTCTAAACGTGAACTACTATCCCTGCTGGGACACCTAAATTTCGCTATGCGCATTATTCCGCAAGGCCGCCCATTCATTTCGCACCTCCTCTTGCTCGCGTCCTCCGTCCCCGCACTAGAGGACCGCATTTCTATAACCCAAGCTTGTCGCGACGAACTCAAGTTATGGCTAACATTCCTAAACCAATGGAACGGTCTATCTCTTTTCTACCGCTACCTCGTTTCGTCCCCAGTCGATATCCGATTGTTCACAGACGCCGCCCCCTCGGTCGGTTTCGGAGGATTTTACCAAGGTCGCTGGTTCGCGTCTCCTTGGCCACCACAATTACAGGACATCCCTCTGTCCTCCGCATTATTTGAGATCTACCCCATAGTAGTAGCAGCCTTCCTGTGGGGTAAAGAATGGACGACCAGCAGCATTCTGGTGCATTGCGACAACGACGCTACAGTGCATTGCATTAATAAAGGCCGCTCTCATTCACAGGCTATAATGCCTCTTTTAAGACGCCTCACCTGGATCTCAGCGTGCGACCAATTCATCTTAGTCGCCAAACACGTTCCGGGCTCAGAAAATCAAATCGCTGACTCTCTCTCTCGCTTTCTGTTTCAGAAATTCAGGACGCTGGCTCCAGGGGCGGACAATTTCCCAACGCCAGTTCCTCCATATTCAGAACTGATATTCCCGTAACACATCCGCTAAAACCCCTCCTCGACACATCACTCGACACAATCCTCCAAGCAGTTTCCCCCAGAACCCTCCAAACCTACGTGACCGCGTGGAGATGTTTTAAAACATTCCACGTATCCTATAATCTACCATTCCCAGTCTTTTCTCTCCTCACAATCACTTCATTCATATCCTACCTTAACAGCATCAAGAGCCTGCAAGTCGGCTCTATCAAAGGGTATCTGAGTGGCATTCAATTTTTCCACAAACTGATATACGGCGCCCCCTCACCCGAGATAAATAATTCACAAACCTCCCTCTTAATCAAAGGGATTCAACGATCCCAGCCAAACCGTCCCGACACTAGACAACCCATAACATCAGATATCCTCACCCAATGCATTTACACCCTCCGCACCGGCTACCTGTCTCTCCATATCGCCCGCACATTAGATGCCATGTTTATTTTAGCCTTTTTCGGTTTCCTTAGATGCTCGGAACTCGCCATCACCTCCAAATTCGATCCCAAAACCCACCCCACCATCTCAGACTTATCAGTCATAGATAACGAAACCATATCATTTTTGATCAAACAAAGTAAGACAGACCAAACCAAAAAAGGCCATTTAATTTACATTTTCAAACTCTCATCACCCATCCAACCATTCCAATCCGTTCTGGCATACCTCCAGTGGAGAACTTCCCAAGCTAACTGCCATCTCGATCCCCTATTCATAGACGAATCCAACAAACCAGTCACCCGCTTCTGGTTTCAGAAACATCTGAAATCCGTCCTCCAACACTCAGGAATCCCAGCAAAAAACTTCTCAAGCCACTCCTTCCGCATTGGGGCAGCAACATCAGCAGCTCAAAAAGGTCTCTCCCAGCAGCAGATCCAAGCTCTAGGAAGGTGGTCCTCAGATGCCTTCCAAAGCTACATAAGAACCAACCGTTTCCACATCAAAAAAGCCCACCAAACCCTCATCGAGTAAAAAAAAAAAAAAAAAAAAAAAAAAAAAAAAACCGTATTCAATCTGCTCTGTCTTCACCCGCATGTCCAGCGAGCTCGAGTCTCCCAGCGGACGCAGTAATCATCCACTTATCCGTTTCCACTGCCAGTCCAGCGAGCACCAGTCTCTCAGCGGACGCAGTAAATATTATTCGTTTCCACTGTCCGTCCAGCGAGCACCAGTCTCTCAGCGGACGCAGTAAATATTATTCGTTTCCACTGTCCGTCCAGCGAGCACCAGTCTCTCAGCGGACGCAGTAAATATTTATCCGTTTCCACTGTCCGTCCAGCGAGCACCAGTCTCTCAGCGGACGCAGTAAACATTATTCGTTTCCACTGTCCGTCCAGCGAGCACCAGTCTCTCAGCGGACGCAGTAAATATTATTCGTTTCCACTGTCCGTCCAGCGAGCACCAGTCTCCCAGCGGACGCAGTAAATATTATTCGTTTCCACTGTCCGTCCAGCGAGCACCAGTCTCTCAGCGGACGCAGTAAATATTTATCCGTTTCCACTGTCCGTCCAGCGAGCACCAGTCTCTCAGCGGACGCAGTAAATATTTATCCGTTTCCACTGTCCGTCCAGCGAGCACCAGTCTCTCAGCGGACGCAGTAAATATTATTCGTTTCCACTGTCCGTCCAGCGAGCACCAGTCTCTCAGCGGACGCAGTAAATATTATTCGTTTCCACTGTCCGTCCAGCGAGCACCAGTCTCTCAGCGGACGCAGTAAATATTATTCGTTTCCACTGTCCGTCCAGCGAGCACCAGTCTCTCAGCGGACGCAGTAAATATTTATCCGTTTCCACTGTCCGTCCAGCGAGCACCAGTCTCTCAGCGGACGCAGTAAATATTATTCGTTTCCACTGTCCGTCCAGCGAGCACCAGTCTCTCAGCGGACGCAGTCAATATTATTCGTTTCCACTGTCCGTCCAGCGAGCACCAGTCTCTCAGCGGACGCAGTCAATATTTATTCGTTTCCACTGTCCGTCCAGCGAGCACCAGTCTCTCAGCGGACGCAGTAAATATTATTCGTTTCCACTGTCCGTCCAGCGAGCACCAGTCTCTCAGCGGACGCAGAAAATATTATTCGTTTCCACTGTCCGTCCAGCGAGCACCAGTCTCTCAGCGGACGCAGTAAATATTATTCGTTTCCACTGCCCGTCCAGCGAGCACCAGTCTCTCAGCGGACGCAGTAAATATTATTCGTTTCCACTGTCCGTCCAGCGAGCACCAGTCTCTCAGCGGACGCAGTAAATATTATTCGTTTCCACTGTCCGTCCAGCGAGCACCAGTCTCTCAGCGGACGCAGTAAATATTATTCGTTTCCACTGTCCGTCCAGCGAGCACCAGTCTCTCAGCGGACGCAGTAAATATTATTCGTTTCCACTGTCCGTCCAGCGAGCACCAGTCTCTCAGCGGACGCAGTAAATATTTATCCGTTTCCACTGTCCGTCCAGCGAGCACCAGTCTCTCAGCGGACGCAGTAAATATTATTCGTTTCCACTGTCCGTCCAGCGAGCACCAGTCTCTCAGCGGACGCAGTCAATATTATTCGTTTCCACTGTCCGTCCAGCGAGCACCAGTCTCTCAGCGGACGCAGTCAATATTTATTCGTTTCCACTGTCCGTCCAGCGAGCACCAGTCTCTCAGCGGACGCAGTAAATATTATTCGTTTCCACTGTCCGTCCAGCGAGCACCAGTCTCTCAGCGGACGCAGAAAATATTATTCGTTTCCACTGTCCGTCCAGCGAGCACCAGTCTCTCAGCGGACGCAGTAAATATTATTCGTTTCCACTGCCCGTCCAGCGAGCACCAGTCTCTCAGCGGACGCAGTAAATATTATTCGTTTCCACTGTCCGTCCAGCGAGCACCAGTCTCTCAGCGGACGCAGTAAATATTTATCCGTTTCCACTGTCCGTCCAGCGAGCACCAGTCTCTCAGCGGACGCAGTAAATTTTCATCCGTTTCCACTGCCCGTCCAGCGAGCACCAGTCTCTCAGCGGACGCAGTAAACATTATTCGTTTCCACTGTCCGTCCAGCGAGCACCAGTCTCTCAGCGGACGCAGTAAATATTATTCGTTTCCACTGTCCGTCCAGCGAGCACCAGTCTCCCAGCGGACGCAGTAAATATTATTCGTTTCCACTGTCCGTCCAGCGAGCACCAGTCTCTCAGCGGACGCAGTAAATATTTATCCGTTTCCACTGTCCGTCCAGCGAGCACCAGTCTCTCAGCGGACGCAGTAAATATTTATCCGTTTCCACTGTCCGTCCAGCGAGCACCAGTCTCTCAGCGGACGCAGTAAATATTATTCGTTTCCACTGTCCGTCCAGCGAGCACCAGTCTCTCAGCGGACGCAGTAAATATTATTCGTTTCCACTGTCCGTCCAGCGAGCACCAGTCTCTCAGCGGACGCAGTAAATATTATTCGTTTCCACTGTCCGTCCAGCGAGCACCAGTCTCTCAGCGGACGCAGTAAATATTATTCGTTTCCACTGTCCGTCCAGCGAGCACCAGTCTCTCAGCGGACCCAGTAAATATTATTCGTTTCCACTGTCCGTCCAGCGAGCACCAGTCTCTCAGCGGACGCAGTAAATATTATTCGTTTCCACTGTCCGTCCAGCGAGCACCAGTCTCTCAGCGGACGCAGTAAATATTATTCGTTTCCACTGTCCGTCCAGCGAGCACCAGTCTCTCAGCGGACGCAGTCAATATTTATTCGTTTCCACTGTCCGTCCAGCGAGCACCAGTCTCTCAGCGGACGCAGTAAATATTATTCGTTTCCACTGTCCGTCCAGCGAGCACCAGTCTCTCAGCGGACGCAGAAAATATTATTCGTTTCCACTGTCCGTCCAGCGAGCACCAGTCTCTCAGCGGACGCAGTAAATATTATTCGTTTCCACTGTCCGTCCAGCGAGCACCAGTCTCTCAGCGGACGCAGTAAATATTATTCGTTTCCACTGTCCGTCCAGCGAGCACCAGTCTCTCAGCGGACGCAGAAAATATTATTCGTTTCCACTGTCCGTCCAGCGAGCACCAGTCTCTCAGCGGACGCAGTAAATATTATTCGTTTCCACTGTCCGTCCAGCGAGTACCAGTCTCTCAGCGGACGCAATAAATATTATCGGTTTCCACCGTGAGTCCAGCGAGTACCAGTCTCTCAGCGGACGCAAGAAATATTATCGGTTTCCACCGTGAGTCCAGCGAGTACCAGTCTCTCAGCGGACGCAGTAAATATCTATTTTTACTATTCGTTTTTCCCTCTGTCTGTCCAGCGAGCCTCAGCCTCCCAGCGGACGCAGTAAATATTATTCGTTTCCACTGTCCGTCCAGCGAGCACCAGTCTCTCAGCGGACGCAGTAAATATTTATCCGTTTCCACTGTCCGTCCAGCGAGCACCAGTCTCTCAGCGGACGCAGTAAATATTTATCCGTTTCCACTGTCCGTCCAGCGAGCACCAGTCTCTCAGCGGACGCAGTAAATATTATTCGTTTCCACTGTCCGTCCAGCGAGCACCAGTCTCTCAGCGGACGCAGTAAATATTATTCGTTTCCACTGTCCGTCCAGCGAGCACCAGTCTCTCAGCGGACGCAGTAAATATTATTCGTTTCCACTGTCCGTCCAGCGAGCACCAGTCTCTCAGCGGACGCAGTAAATATTATTCGTTTCCACTGTCCGTCCAGCGAGCACCAGTCTCTCAGCGGACGCAGTAAATATTATTCGTTTCCACTGTCCGTCCAGCGAGCACCAGTCTCTCAGCGGACGCAGTAAATATTATTCGTTTCCACTGTCCGTCCAGCGAGCACCAGTCTCTCAGCGGACGCAGTAAATATTATTCGTTTCCACTGTCCGTCCAGCGAGCACCAGTCTCTCAGCGGACGCAGTCAATATTTATTCGTTTCCACTGTCCGTCCAGCGAGCACCAGTCTCTCAGCGGACGCAGTAAATATTATTCGTTTCCACTGTCCGTCCAGCGAGCACCAGTCTCTCAGCGGACGCAGAAAATATTATTCGTTTCCACTGTCCGTCCAGCGAGCACCAGTCTCTCAGCGGACGCAGTAAATATTATTCGTTTCCACTGTCCGTCCAGCGAGCACCAGTCTCTCAGCGGACGCAGTAAATATTATTCGTTTCCACTGTCCGTCCAGCGAGCACCAGTCTCTCAGCGGACGCAGTAAATATTATTCGTTTCCACTGTCCGTCCAGCGAGTACCAGTCTCTCAGCGGACGCAATAAATATTATCGGTTTCCACCGTGAGTCCAGCGAGTACCAGTCTCTCAGCGGACGCAAGAAATATTATCGGTTTCCACCGTGAGTCCAGCGAGTACCAGTCTCTCAGCGGACGCAGTAAATATCTATTTTTACTATTCGTTTTTCCCTCTGTCTGTCCAGCGAGCCTCAGCCTCCCAGCGGACGCAGAAAATACCTATTTGTCTCCTCTATCAGTCCGCGAGCACTAGTCTCACAGCGGACTCAATAACATATTTTTCCTCAGTTGTCCAGCGAGCACTAGTCTCTCAGCGGACGCAGTATGCATCCATCTCTTCCTGTTCTTCGTCCAGCAAACCAGTCTTCCAGCGGACGCAGGGACATAGTCCGTCTCCCAAATCAATACATTTCACAGGCAGACGGTAGAACCTGTCTTACCGACATCGTAACCGCCTCTTCCTCATCCATCAACCAATAAGACCTGCCTGCTCCTCCGCTTCTGCCAGAGGCACAAAAAAAAAAAAAAAAAAAAAAAAAAAGTCAGCCCGCCAAATCTCTGCGTTTGGGGGGTTAGTAGTCCGGCGGCTGTCCTTTCCTCTCTTGTTTTATGGGGAGTACTCTGGGTTCGGGCCTCATCCCGAGCTCGGAGCCCTCCACCCGGACAGCACGCCAAATACGCATAACCTTACTGAATTAATATACGTAGATGTGAACTCGTGAAATGTAGTTTTATAACAAAGTTCGGGAGGAACAGTCGCAGTTCATTAACCTGATTAACACAAGTGGAGACCAATCAGTAATCAACCCATGATAAGGTATAAATGACAGCAGAACCTACCTCTGTTCATTGACAGTTTTCAGCATCCCTCCTCCACCCCATTCTCCTCACCATAGATCCATCTACTCTTACCACAACCGGGGGGAGTACTCTGGGTTCGGGCCTCATCCCGAGCTCGGAGCCCTCCACCCGGACAGCACGCCAAATACGCATAACCTTACTGAATTAATATACGTAGATGTGAACTCGTGAAATGCTTTTCTGTAGGATATGCTACTTTCCCGCCAAGCAATACGAAATACCTCTAGTTTTGTTTTCCTCCAGCTGCGCTCCATTTTTCGGGCTGCTCTCTTTAGGGTGCGAGTATGCTCATTATACCATGGTGTCAAACTGTTTTCCTTAACCTTTCTTAAGCGTAAAGGAGCAACTGTATTTAAAGTGCTAGAAAAGAGAGAGTCCATAGTTTCTGTTACATCATCAAGTTGTTCTGAGGTTTTGGATATGCTAAGGAATTCGGATACATCAGGAAGATAACTTAAAAAGCAGTCTTTTGTGGTAGAAGTGATGGTTCTTCGATACTTGTAACAAGAAGTAGAATTTACAATTTTGGCTATATGAAGTTTACACAGAACTAAATAATGATCTGAGATATCATCACTTGGCTGAATAATTTCAACACTATCAACATCAATTCCATGTGACAGTATTAAATCTAGAGTATGATTTCGACAATGAGTAGGTCCTGAAACGTGTTGTCTAACACCGATAGAGTTCAGAATGTCTATAAATGCTGATCCCAATGCATCTTTTTCATTATCGACATGGATATTAAAATCACCAACTATTAAGACTTTATCTGCAGCCAGAACTAACTCTGATGTAAAATCAGCAAACTCTTTAATAAAGTCTGTATGGTGCCCTGGTGGCCTGTATACAGTAGCCAGTACAAACATAACAGGGGATTTATCATTAACATTGGTTTCTCTGGATAATGTTATATGAAGCACCATTACTTCAAACGAGTTATACTTGAAGCCTGCCCTCTGAGAAATCCTGAAAACGTTATTATAAATTGAAGCAACTCCTCCCCCTTTGCCTTTTAGACGCGGCTCGTGTTTATAACAATAATCTTGGGGGGTGGACTCATTTAAAATAATGTAATCATCAGGTTTTAGCCAGGTTTCTGTCAAGCAGAGCACATCTATATTATGATCAGTTATCATATTATTTACAAAAAGTGTTTTCGTAGAAATGGATCTGATATTCAATAAGCCAATCTTTATCATTTGTTTATCCATATTGCATTTGTTTTTTATTTGTTGAACCTCAATTAAATTGTTAACCTTAACTTGGTTTGGACGTTTTTTGTATTTTCTAGTTCGGGGAACAGACACAGTCTCTATAGTGTGATATCTAGGTGAAAGAGTCTCTATGTGCTGAGAATTAACTGACCTCTGTGACGGGAGGCAGCTAGCAGACGGTCGGTTTAGCCAGTCTGTCTGCTTCCTGACCTGGGCCCCAGTTAGTCAAGTATAAACACTAAGACTATTTGCCATATTTCTAGACAGAAGAGTGGCGCCACCCCAGGAGGGATGAAGACCATCTCTTTTAAACAGGTCAGGTCTGCCCCAAAAGCTCGTCCAATTGTCTATGAAACCTATGTTATTCTGTGGGCACCACTTAGACATCCAGCCATTGAGTGATGACAATCTGCTATGCATCTCGTCACCACGGTAAGCAGGGAGGGGACCAGAGCATATTACAGTGTCTGACATCATGCTTGCAAGTTCACACACCTCTTTAAAGTTATTTTTAGTGATCTCCGACTGGCGAAGTCGAACATCATTAGCGCCGGCATGAATAACAATCTTACTGTATTTACGTTTAGCATTAGCCAGCACTTTTAAATTTGCCAAGATGTCAGGCGCTCTGGCTCCCGGTAAACATTTGACTATGGTGGCTGGTGTCTCTATATTCACGTTCCGTACAATGGAATCACCAATAACTAGAGCACTTTCATCAGGTTTCTCAGTGGGTGCATCACTGAGTGGGGAGAACCTGTTTAATGTTTTGATCGGAACAGAAGAGCGGTGTTTTGACCCACGACTACGCTGCATCACCGTCACCCAGTTGCCCTGCTGCAGGGGCTCTGCTGGAACCGGACAATGTACAGGAATCCCTGAGCTAGACGCATCCAAAGCCATATCTAGAGCCCTAACATTCTTACTGTCCTCAATTAAAGTTTGGATGCGTGTCTCTAATTCTGAAATCTTCTCTGTCAGCCTAACTGTTTCCCTGCATTTATCACATGTGAATCCCTCATCAGCGACAGAGATAGATAAACTGTACATGTGGCAAGAGGTGCAAATAACAATTGTAGGAGAAGCCATTACTCACCGTGCTTGATGAAATATTCTTACTGCGGTTGTTTGATGAACTTGTGGAAAACTGCAGCGTGAGAGAGGAGAGGAGAGGAGAAAAGAAAACGCTAATGACAAGCTAACGAGTGCTAACGCTTTGCAGGTGTGCTGCAGTCACGGAAGAGTGAACGATCAAAGTTAATCTGATAAGATTGAATCGTAATATCAGAAATATGGTGTGAATTAAGTTATATTTTACAATTTAAAAAACAAACAAACAGACAGTGATAGTAAGAAAGATTATAGAGAAAAAATATAAAATAAAAACAGCTACATGGAGCTATGATTAGCTACAGAAGGCCAACAGGAAGTAGAGAAAACACTGTCCAACAGCGACACCAACAGGCACCAGCCAACACCAACAGGCACTTAGCAAAAAAATCTAAAAAAAAATTATTCGCGTCGAACATGACTACGCATTGCCCACTATGGTTCTCCCTACGCTCCCCATCGCCCCTGGGCGTGGATGCGTTAGCTCACAGCTGGCCCAGGACCAGTCTGGATGCTTTTCCTCCGATTCGTTTGATCCCAGCAGTATTATGCAGAATACGGCGGGACAGAGTGGAACAGGTGCTGCTGGTGGCTCCGCGATGGCACACGCAGTCGTGGTTTGCGGATCTGATCAGTCTGCTAGCGGGCTCTCCGTGGGAGATTCCCCTCAGACAGGATTTGTTATCACAAGCACAGGGGCTGATTTGGCACCCGAGGCCAGATCTGTGGAAACTGTGGGCGTGGCCACTGAGCGGAGTGCATTAGTATGTCCCGGTCTTTCTGTTGAAACCACTGAGACTATATTGAATTCTAGAGCAGCTTCTATGAGACGCTTATATGCTTTCAAGTGGAAACTGTTTACAGCCTGGTGTGGCAATCATAATGTGGATCCAGTTTACTGCCCAGTGGCTTCAGTGCTGGAGTTCCTCCAGGAGCGTTTTTCGGATGGCGTTACACCAGCCACTTTAAAGGTTTACGTGGCAGCCATTTCAGCTTACCACGAATACATAGGCAGTGCCTCTGTGGGGCGTCATCCACTAGTTTCTCGTTTCATACAGGGTGCGCGACGGCTGAGGCCTTTCCGCCCTGTGCGAGTTCCTTCATGGGATTTATCCATTGTGGTGCTAGGTTTATCAGGGCATCCGTTTGAGCCCTTGGAGACTGTATCGGATAAATTCCTGACACTGAAGACACTTCTTCTCATGGCTTTATCCTCCCTCAAGAGAGTTAGGGATTTACAGGCTCTTTCTGTTTCACCCTCATGCATGGAATTTGCACCGGGCTCTGTGAAGGTGCTGCTGCAGCCCAGGCCTAACTATGTTCCTAAGGTCGCATCTAACCCCTTTCGCTTTCAGCATGTGGTCCTGGAAGCTTTTTCACCTGCTGAGGCTGGGTCAGGAGATCTAAGTCTTTGCCCTGTGAGAGCTTTAAAGACTTATGTGGATCGTACAGCCCCTTGGCGTGAATCTGACCAGCTGTTTGTCCGTTTTGGACATAAAAGTAAGGGCCATGCGGTTACGAAGCAGCGCATGTCCCATTGGTTGGTGGAGGCAATTTCTTTGGCCTATGAGGCGCGCGGACTCGCTTCACCCTTGGAAGTTAAAGCTCATTCCACTCGAGCTGTGGCTTCTTCTCAAGCTTTTCTCAGTGGATCTTCTATGGATGATATCTGTGCTGCGGCAGGATGGTCCTCACCGAGCACTTTTATCAAGTCCTACAGTCTGGATGTGAGGATGGCTCCTGGCTCCCGGGTTCTCTCCGCTTGAGCAGATGCTTCCTCGGATCTCAGTTATCAGGTACGTCACGCGTTTTGGTACATCGTTCCCATACGTGGTGACGTCACCGCAGCATCGAAGTGACCTATGAAAGGGAACATCTCAGTTACGTATGTAACCATGGTTCCCTGAATAGGGAACGAGATGCTGCGGTTCTGGCCGTTCCGTACCTTGATAATGTTCTTCATCTTCAGTCATGAAATCTGAGCGAAATGGCGCGCTGCACCCAGGTATATCATGCGTGCGCATGCGTAGGGTGGTGCCATGCGCCATTTGGCCAATAGGATTGGCGGGATGGTATAGGGCTTCAGACATTCGTCACACCGAAGGTGTTCCCATACGTGGTGACGTCACCGCAGCATCTCGTTCCCTATTCAGGGAACCATGGTTACATACCTAACCGAGAAGATTTTTACAGTAAAATGCCTCGTGATGAAGCCTGATTCTTCCGGGAAAGATTCAAAGCTTTGAGATTGTCAGACAGCGCCATCTGGTGGTTAGTAGAAAATAAAGCAACTTGAATATTTTTTTTTCAGGTTTCTTTGATGAATAGACCGTTCAGAAGAACAGCATTTATCTGAAATAGACATCATTTTATAAAATATTTCTTTATCATCACTTTTGATCAATTTAAAGAATCCTTGCTAAATAAAAGTATTAATTTATATATATATATATATATATATATATATATATATATATATATTAAGAATGATTTCTGAAGGATGTGACACTGAAGACTGGAGGAATGATGCTGAAAATTCACCTTTGATCACAGGAATACATTACTTTTAAAATATATTCAAATGGAAAACAGTTATTTTAAATAGTATAAATACTTCAAAATCTTACCGTTCAAAAACTGTTGACTAGTAGGCTTTATACATTGCAGAAATGTCATTTCGTAATATTTTATATATATATATATATCTGTGTGTGTTTGTGTAATTTCTGTCCCCCTCACTTCTGAATAGATGGCTACGTCCCTGGGCTAATATATGAACTGTCTGAACAAACAGTTAAAATGATAATTATGCAAGAAAACCTTGTGCTTTGTTCATCTGAACAACTTAAATAGGCTTTATATATTGAATGTGATTTAATTGGCATCTGGTTTTCAGAGAATATAAACTGAATGGACAAAAACACTAGCTTATATTACAAGTAAAGTCTGGTTACAAAGTCCTTTTTTCTCTAAATAGCTTTTGAAAACATGCTCAAATGAACTTCAATTGCTATTTTCTTGCTATTTTTAAGTTAGTTTGAGTTCAGTGATGTTATTTCCCTGTTGATGGAGGGGCCTCTGTGCATTAAAATAGTGTTAACCACAAAGCATTAATCGGCCAGTAAAGCTAAAGTGCAAGTGTTAAAACAGTCAATCATTTGTCTGCTGCTGATCTGATGAGCTTCAACACGGTAAGACACACACACACTCATACGCCAATGAAAACTGATGATTATTGCTCATATAACATACGAGTCTTAACGTGAGAAATGTTAAGAATAGGGAGATGTACATGCACTGTTCATGAGTGTATGATGAATGCTGTATTATAGATATATTTGACGCTGATGTCGGTCAGAAATGCTCCTCGTCTTCCTCTGATCTCTCTGCTCATGATTCACGGTGAGTCTCTGTTACATTCACATTAAGGCACTTCTTTTTGAATCGGGGCTTATAATATTCCCTGTACTTTTTTTAGTAAAGAGTATTATCATGTTACAGTCCAGTTTAACTGATAAAACATAATTTTCCTCTTGATGAATTCTGTGTTTCAGGGGTTTCTAGTGCTGATTGGGGTGTGAGTTACAGTCCTTCACACATCTGTGCACTAAAGCACTCCTCAGTGATAATGAGCTGCTCTTATACATACCCTACTGGATATAAGATTGAGAAAGTGTTCTGGACCAGAAACCCTGAGCAGGGTAAAGAGCCTCCAGATCTGTCTAAGGACCCTGAATACAGTCAGAGGCTTCAGTATTTGGGAGACAAACAGCAGAACTGCACCATCAGACTGAGTCATGTGACACAGAAGGACCAACACAAGTACTGTTTCAGATTCATCACTGTTAATGATAAATGGATTGGCACTCCAGGAGTGACTCTTACTGTCACAGGTGACTTTCATGAGGCTGAGCTCTTCTTCTGTGCATTATGTTGAATAATAATCAGTGTATGACAGCAGCACTAGATATAATGTGTGTGTTGTGTTCAGATCTTCAGGTGGAGGCTCCTGAGAGCGTGAAAGAGGGTCAAAATATCAATCTGACATGTAAAAGCAGCTGCGCTCTGACTGACAGAGCAACATTCATCTGGTACAGAAACTCACAGCCATTTACTGAGAGAAGAGACGGAAACAATCAACTCCTGCTGCAGTCAGTCAGAAGAGAGGATGCAGGCAGATACAGCTGTGCTCTACATGGACACACGTACATCTCTCCTGCTGCTCAGCTCACTGTCACCTGTGAGTACAGATTTAATCAGCTTAAGTGTGGCCCTTGTCACACTACATTTAGGCGCGCTGCATTCTGATTGGTTCAGATAGCATACTGCGAGAGCTCGGGGCTGTGGAAAATCATGCTATAAGGCAATTTAGAAATCGTGCAAAACATGGATCTCAGAGATCAGACGCTGTTACTGCCACTGGTTAAGCTTTTATTAACACACTCCTGTATCTTCACATCATTCATCAGTTTGTTAATTATCTTGATCTTCATCTTTCAGTTCATCCTGGTGCTGATAGGAATGTGATTGTGATCACAGCGACATCTGGAGGATTATTCATCATCATCATCATCATCATCATCATATGGTTTATAATGTGTGTTCAATTATAAACTACATTGACTTCATAAATGCACTTTTATATTATATAAGTTCATTTGGTGTAACAGAAGGAAATGCATCAGCTGTATGTGATTATTAGAAATCTTTAAACATTTATATTTTCTATTTAATGCTGTTGTCTATATGTTGTTAATGTGATTTTAACAGGAAACAAAGATGTGTTAAAACTGAAGATAACGGAGTGAAACAGGTAAAACATTCAAACACAACTTTACAGAAGCAGAAAATCAATCGATCAACTGTTGTCTGTTTCAGACTGTAAATGTACAGAATGATTACAAAGTAAAAGTCTTTTATCAACAGAATACAGCAAAAAAAAACCTTTACAAACTCATATTTCTCTTGTATTTGATAGTGATTTCTGAAACTATCTGCTGCGTCCTCAGGTGATGTGACAGATTATTTAAGAAATACAAATATAAAAACACTTATTTCTTGTTGAACCGTTCACACAAAACAAACATAAACCATGAGCCGAGTCTGATTCACAATTATATGACTCATGAGTCTGCTGTTTTAACGAATCATTTAAAAGCCTGATGAGCTCAGGATTTATTGATGTCTAACAGTCTGTACATTTTTACCCCCCAAAAATCCTATATTTAATATTGTTTTATACATTTTTCCATATATCACGTGCTCCTATGTTCTTTCTCTGTCTCTGTAGATCTCTGATCCCGGTGAAGACACATACACAGCTCTTGAGCTCAAGTCCACGACCTCTGACCTCTACAACACACTTACAGTAAGTGAGATATCAAAGTCAGAACTCTCTTCAGTTCCAGTTTGATAGTTTTATCAAGCTTATGGATTTATCAAGATTATAATGTTGTTGATGAACTTCAGTCAGTCGTTCTTCTTGTTTGTTCAGATCAACAGGAAGATGCTGCAGTGAGAGGCGGAGCCACATATGATTGACAGGTGTCATTAGTGAAGAGTCACTGAAGCGTTGCATTTTTTATAGCTTAAATACATGATGTAACAGTGGAATAAAACGAAAGTAAAAAGCTGATTGTGTAAATATATCATTTTTTAATTAATTCAGCAGAACAAAACACATGCAGTGATGTTCAGTGATGAGATACAAGCTCATTGTTTTCTTATTTCACAACATTTTCCTGCTTTTAAGTCATTATTGATCATTATACCCTGATATACTGAACAAAATCATAACTGTGCACCTCACAACAGACGATGTATTAATGTTGTCAAAGTGCTGCTTGCTCAGTATGATCTGTTATTCTGTGTGTGTGTTTCCCTCAAACTGCCAGCAGAGGTCACCATCTCTGCTCCTGACATCAACACTGATGTTCATCAGCTGTCAATCATCTCTATTCATCTTCATGTGTATGTTGTTTTATTCTGTGCTGTGTTTAAAGTCCTTCATATGTTCCTATTATAATTCTGAACACATTCATTCAGCATGTCCTCTGGTTTCTTCAGTCTCGGTTTGATTTAAAAACGCCTCCATTCCTCTTTTTTTTTTAATAATATGTGTTTGTTTGTATTTCCTGCTTCTGGCAGCAAAATACATTATGTCCTTTGAATATAATTTCTGATTGGTCAGTTTTGTAATGAGAGAGTTTTTGCCATCACCCTCCTCTGATATTCATGAAGTAATAAAAACTCAGCTGGGCTTCAGCAAATAATAGAAAAGAAAATAATAATATGTATCTTACTAAATAAATATCCGAAAGAGATTTAAATGAGTATAATGTGAAAAATAATGAATGTTTCCCTGTTGATGGAGGGACCTATAGAATATAATATTTTCTTAGTTCAACAAAAGCCAAACAACTCATATTTTTAATGTCACTGGTTCTTTAATCAAATCAGTTTTACGTTTGTAATTAATTAATTAATTAATATTATTTATTTATTTCCATTATTTGAAAGTGTAGCTCATTATTTGTGGCCTATTTCTTTGCCCTGTTTATTTCTGTATTATCCTCTATATATATATATATATATATATGTATACAGTACAGACCAAAAGTTTGGACACACCTTCTCATTCAAAGAGTTTTCTTTATCTTCATGACTCTGAAAATTGTAGATTCACACTGAAGGCATCAAGGGCTATTTGACCAAGAAGGAGAGTGATGGGGTGCTGCTCCAGATGACCTGCCCTCCACAGTCACCGGACCTGAACCCAATCCAGATGGTTTAGGGGTGAGCTGGACCGCAGACAGAAGGCAGAAGAACCAATAAGTGCTACGCATCTCTCGGGGAACTCCTTCAAGACTGTTGGAAGACCATTTCAGGTGACTACCTCTTGAAGCTCATCAAGAGAAAGCCAAGAGTGTGCAAAGCAGTAATCAAAGCAAAAGAA
Organism: Carassius gibelio; assembly: GCF_023724105.1. Classification (NCBI taxonomy): domain Eukaryota; kingdom Metazoa; phylum Chordata; class Actinopteri; order Cypriniformes; family Cyprinidae; genus Carassius; species Carassius gibelio. Next base: position 10,255,859 of record NC_068400.1, on the reverse strand, counting down.
GAACCTACAATATGACATATTTTCAGTTGTTCCACACTTTTTTGTTATGTATATAATTCCATATATAATTCCACATGTGTTAATTCATAGTTTTGATGCCTTCAGTGTGAATCTACAATTTTCATAGTCATGAAAATAAAGAAAACTCTTTGAATGAGAAGGTGTGTCCAAACTTTTGGTCTGTACTATATATATATTTTCATAATGGTTTGTTTTCTTCTCAAATCTTGTCTGTGGTCTGGACACCCCTGGTCAAATGCCCCCAGAGGGCATCACTTCCCACTTTGATAATTACTGTAGTTACAATGCCCTGAACATCACATCCTTTCCTTTTCCCCAGATGTAATCAATCTAGGTGGTTGAATAAAAATATTTTGAATTTATATCTAAAAATGACCTCCTTAGCTTAGCACAGCAAGATTGTTAGCTAGACCGTTAGCATCAGCTAACGATACAGTATCAGGGCTCTCAAGTCTCACGCATTGGGCGTGAGACTCACGCATTTCAACCCGTTCACACGCTCACACGCCACACCTTGTATTTCTCACGCAGAGACATTACGAGGACAACGCCCACCAAGTTGCGGCGCTATTTTTTTAAACAGTGAAACAGGTAACGTAGAGGAATCAAGTGAGTTCCCCGAAGGCCCTGACACGCACCTGCTAATCGAATAAAAAAAAATATAGCTACCGATCAGCCAATCAGAAAATAGCATTGCTGTATCCGGGTAAGATTTTTACAGGCTCGTGTGCAACACAGATCCAGACGCTCGCTGAAGTAGGTAACGTTACGGTTACAGACTTGTCAAGACAATGACACAGATTTTCACTATATGTTTTTTTTTATTAATATATTAATTTAACATTTTTTAAAAACAGTCTAAGATATGTTTTGGTCTGATGGTTATTATGACCCCGACACGCACGCAATTTTGGCCATTATACGTGGTCGGCCGTAGCTTTTGTGCCTATTATTAGCCCACTATTATTTTTTTATTGCCAAAGTTACACGTTGAAGAGGATGCGGGGCTACTCTGACAGTTTTATATAAGAGACTTCTATAATAGGCCTATCCATAATACTTGTATGGCAGTATCCATAATAGTTTAAAAAAAAAAAAAAATTTCTTTCCTTGTATTTTTACTGCACCTCATCCTGGTCCCCATTTTCAAAACGTTTTGCCTAGGCTATTTCATTATATTTTATCCAATGTATAATATTGATTATTGCATTCGTCTATTTCAAAGATGTCAGGGAAGAGGCAAAGGAGCAATCTTTCATGCTTTGTTCTAAAAGATCTGGGCCCGTATTCATAAAGAATCTTAATGCAAAAAGTAGTTCCTAGTGACAAAATTCTAAGAAAATTCTTAGAAATGTGGGCGTTTACTTTTAAAATTAAAGAAAAAAATCCTAGTAAAGAAAAAATTAATTCAGAAAGCATCTTATCCCTTAAAAGAGGTCTTAAGGTAAAATTTGTTATGAGCACAGACGAGGACTTTTAAGAGGCTTAAGAGCTTAAGAGAAAATGGCAGAAAGATGAAGAGGCAGAAGAAATGTGTTGCAGACAATGGATGACAATGAGTTAATAAGACGGTATAGATTATATAATAATTTAATATAATATAATTTAATATATAAATTAAAGTAATCACTACATTACGATATTTGGCAACTGGGAACATGCAACAATGCAATAGTGATGATTTGGGTCTGTCACAACCTTCTGTAAGCAGAGTGATCACACAAACAATTACAGCACTTTCAGAACATCTTATTGTGTCGCAGTTCATTTCGTTTCCACTGGAGATTCCCACCTTGCAGGCTCTAAAAACTGCATTTATGAATATAGCAGGCTTATAGGTGAACACAAGCAGGGGGAATGAACCGTTAATAGTTTGTCCTATACGCTCCCATGTCTGCTTCTTGTCCCTTGCTGTGTCTGAATTTTCCTTTAAGAATGGCCTTGTGTTCATCCACTAACTGGGCTAACAGTAAACACTGTTCCTCTGTCCAGATTGGCTTTCTCGCTCTTCTTGGCTTTGATTCCATGTTTGATACATTAAAACCAACACTCAAACCGCCACTTACATAGGACGGCAATCACTGTAATTGGAAAGAGTGGAACAATTTTTATCATTCTAAGCCAATCAAATACCTTATAGGAAATTAAAAGCATGGTAAATAAAAAAATAGAATTCATATACACACATATAATGTGTGTGTGTGTGTGTGTGTGTGTGTGAGAGAGAGAGAGAGAGAGAACGGTCAAATAGGAAAAATTACGCATGTAAATTTAAAGTGAGGATTAGAATAGACCCTATACTTAAAATCACTCTTTTTTTTCCTTCTTGGACAACCAGCCAATCAGAGTCTTCAAAAGATTGTGTCATACATAGCAACCGGTTCAACCCCGCCTCCTCACTAAGATAAACGTTTTTGTCTTTTCCTTACTCAGAGTTGCTCTCAGATCGGTCCCGAATCGCTTTTAAGCTAAGACTCCTACGTAAAAGTTTTTAAGCTAAATTAAGAGTTTTCTGAGAGGATTCTTAGAATCTTTATGAATGCGGGCCCAGCTCCCTAAAAAGGTGGCTAGGTCAGAGGAGGAGGCTGTGGAGAATACAGTAGGGGAGGGAGTTAGGGTGCCAGTAGAGGATGGGTGCATGGAAGAGACTGTGGAGGACCATAGAGGAAACAGTGGAGAACCCACTGGAAACAGGGAAAAAGAGAGGGTTATGTAGAGCAGCCACCTGTAGGTGTTCCTTTAAGAAGGAGTGGTCAACCCGATCGCCATTCATCACAATGGGAACCACCAGCTCTTTTTACTGGTGCTTAGTCTGCAGACAAGATAACTCCTGTGTCCATCAAGGTGTGAGGGACATAAGCAGGGAGGATTTCTAAAATAGCTGCATTAGTGTTAGTGCTTGCTCATTCAAATACCTATGCTGAGAGGGTTTTCTCCATGGTGGGATTAAACAAGACCAAAACCAGGAACAGTTTAGCACTTGATGGAACTGTGAAAAATGGCTGGCCTGGAACCACAGTGATTCAAATGGGAGCCACCAACCCCTGGCCTCAAAACCAGCTACCAACACCTACAATAAACAACACTGACCATTTTTTCTCTCTCTCTCTCTCACACACATAGTGCGAACTACGGGGGAGCTAGGGGGAGCTCGGCTCCCCTTAATAAGACATGGGCTCCCCTGAAAACGAGAAATCTGAAATTTTGGGGGGTCTCAAAAAATACTGACAATGTGAATATTTTTAAGTGCAATTTCAGTTTTGTAATGTGATTATGATGGCAAAAATATTATTCATTCATGCATGACGGCGATTAAAACCTAATTAACCTCAATAAAGATTACAGAAGGTGTGGGGGCGCTGCGCTGCAAATTCCACATGTTAGTATGTCATAGGTTCGTAGAAAAAAAATAAACGTTGGAGGCCATTTATCGTGCGCAAAGTCCTTCCATTATGCAGTTATAGCATCATAGCTAGGGCAAAAAGAAAACAAGGTAGTTCAATTAATTTTGGTTTTATTAAGAAATTGTGTAGTGATGACGCACGACTGATTCACCTGCTGCAAGCACTGGTAAACCTCAAGCCAAGCCCACTGTGAAAACGCATGAAGCTGAAGAAAAGTAATCTCTGGGATCCTAACCCCTCTTGCTTCGAGTCCTCTCTCGCGTTAAACTGGAACAGCCAGCAGTGGAGAGACTGGAAGAGCCAATATACATGGCTGTGTGTTAAGGATGAAGCTTGGGGTGCATCACTTTGTAACGCGTTGTGTCAGGAGGAGGGGGAAAAAAAATATGGGTAGCTCACAAAGTTATTAGGCCAGACAAAACTCACGGAGGCGATTGACATTTAACAACGACTCGCGTTTTATTTCTCCAATCGAACTCGGGCAATTGTCTGTCCCATGTTCCACCGTCCACAGCGTAACCAAAACAAAACAAACAAGATTAAAACAAAATGATTTCCAAACAGAGATTACCCGCATACATGGGGGATTCGAGTCGCGCTTGTATACATTATCATACAGAGAGTGCATGCCGTTTTACAGGGAGCGCGCAGCTCTTAAAGGGGCCACATTTTTTTCCACTCGTTACAACTTGTAAGGACGCAAAAAACCTTCTTCTGTCTGAAAAGGTACCTGGCACGCACTTGTCTGAGGAGTGGATTAATGATTAATGCTCAGAACCAGTCGCGAAAAATTATATATAAATACAGGGACAGCATTGCACACAAGATGGCCATTGAAGTGGCATTGACTAAGCAAAAGGCGATTCTGCCAAATAAAGTAACTGAGGTGAATTCTAAATTAATGGAGGAGACCGCAACATCATTCAAGGCTGTCTTCCTGACCTATCAATTTGTGTCGATAAAGTATAATAGTGCATATTGTAGCTGTTATGTATCTTTGTAAGTCATTATAAGTCATTTTTTGAGGCACTCGTGTCGATAATGTATAATAGTGCATACACTTGTAGCTGTTGTAAGTCCTTATTTGAGACATGCGCATGTGCACGACCTCTACCCCCCCCCCCCCCCCCCCCAAAAAAAAAAGAAAGAAGTGGGCTCCCCCAAAGGACACGGTATAGTTCGAACACTGCTCACACACACACACAAATAAATGCTGAATTAAATAAATATTATTTTATTTGTAAGAATATGTGTCATTTATGAGATCAGACACCCGTCCCCATCAAACCCCTGCCGACATCGCGACCGCGGGCAAAATCTCACTCTGAACTCAGTTCAAAACTTGAGAGCCCTGCAGTATGTACTTATTTTCAGTGTGGTTATGAATAAATATACATATCTGTCTAACTGTCTAACTAGTTAATCCAAACTATATAAAACTGTCGATAAACAATGTAAAAATAGACATCATATAGGGCTAAATGCATAGTATTTTAATAAAACTTTTAAAATTACAGCAGCGGGGAATTTGATTGTGCATGAGTTATTTTATTTAATTATGTTATTTTAATGCTTCAGGCATTTAGCAAGAGGTTTAAGGACATGAAAAGTAAACAAACTGAATTGGAGATATTTGCTACGCCTTTTAAAGTGTAATGCTCTGAAGTACCTGACTGTTTCTGTCCGTCCACTCACCACCAGAGGTCGTCTTCTGGTTATATTGACTTTCACACTACACAGACTGGTAAACATCACCCTGGACTACATTTCTCATGTTCCATTTCACTAATCACACTCTCACCTGTATCCAATTTCACACTATATAGATCAGTCTCAAACCACCATTTAACACCCAGTGTTGTTTATCACTACTTTACAGAATCAGTCCTGATGTACTGGTTTATTCTAGTCCTGTCAAGTCTTCCCTGTTTATCCTAGTCTTCTGTTTTTGCCACTGATCAGGCTTTTAAATGTAGCAAAAAAACAAACAAAGGGTTTTATAGGTTTGACTGAAATAATAATGCAATAAACCGAGACTTTAAATCAATGTTTCAAGAAACAACAACAAAACAATTGAACAAAAAACAGATAAAGACCAAAAGGTAACAACTGATAATATCTCAACATGTATCCAATCCAAATGTAATAAAATTAATTTGTGTGTTATTTATGTGTAAATTATGGGCGATGTCTTAGCTACTGAGGGGTGGGGGCAATAAGGAATTCTCCTAGGGTGTCAAATTGGCTAGAAACGGCCTTAGTATCGACCCATACTGTAATGAATAAAGCTCTACAGATGGATCTGCATGCTTCCTAAGTTCACTCTAACAGACAACCTACAACAGAAAATAATTAAGCTGCATAAATTGTATGTACATTCTGAGGATTTTCCCATTCTGAGAAGACATGCACTGACGTTTGCATCTCTGTTTGAGACGACCTACCGCTATGAGTAGTCAAAAACAAGACTGACTGAACGAAACTTGGTTAACCAGCTACGAGTAGCATTGTCATCACTGTCATCTGACATCAGACGCCTCGTCAAAGAGAAGCAGTTCCAACCATTGCATTAGAGAGGTGAGTGATATATGTGCTCAATAATTTAGTATGGCCCTTAAAGAATGTTACTAAAATGTGAATGGCCCTTGATAGCAATAGGTTCCCACCCACAATTTAAACAATAACATATTTTTTCTTTCTATATGTTCCTACTTTTGTATTCTTCTCAGTGATACCCACCTTCCATCATACATTCGATGCCATTAATTTGAAAATTTAATGTGAAATTATTAAAATATAAACATATATTTAAAATGTTAATGTTAGGTGGGATTAATTGCACATAAATAAATAGTAAACATCAGAACAAAGGTAAGCAAAATAAAGAACCAAAATGTGAATAAGGGCAAAGTCACATATGAGGCCAACTGTGTGGTTTTTGTGGTTTTGTTTCCTTTCTGCTGCAATCAAAAAAGAAATCAAACTGTTTCTCTGAAAAACCACAGTGCAAAGAAAAAAAATAACAGTCGTATGAGACATGAAGTAGAAAATTTGTATCACACATGATAAATGTAATACTTGGTGAAGTATATAGTAATCATTGACAAACACGGACATTCAGAAGTGTTTATTTGTGACTTGCTGAATGGAGTATTTACTTAAATGCAGTTGCATATTTGCAAGAATTGCAATGAGGTAGTCTTTTTTGTGCAAATATTTAATCTGCAGAGTAAAAAGGAACAACTGCAACTTACAAATGACATTTCTTTTTACTGCTTAAACTTGAGGAAATTGCTAATAAATGTTTTGCAAAACTCTAAACTAAGTTCTCTACATTACAATCAAAACTAAGAAATCTTGTTTCATTTGGGAAATATAGCCATTTAAATTCCTCACTCGTTTACTAATGACCTACACCCAGTTATCATGTGTGAAATCATTTGTTCAATTAGAAATCAAAACTTAAGTGTTTTGAGAAAGAAAATATTTTTACCCCCTTGCATTTCTGTTTGCAGTGTATAGATATGAGCCAGATCAGAGAGTCAACGGAAAAGTTGAACATTCACCTAAGAAACTTTGCTTTTGATTGCAAAAGTTCTGCATTTCTCGGAGAAACATTGCATTAGGTTGCAAAACTTGATTCTTTGTGACCAAAGGTTTCTTGGTGGAATGAAACACACTTGAGACTGAACACAAACTAAGTTTCTAACTTTCTAAGGGGACACTGTGTGGAGTACCTCAAGGCTCAGTACTAGGGCCGCTACTCTTCACGCTTTATATGTTACCCTTGGGAGATATCATCAGGAAACATGGTGTTACCTTTCACTGTTATGCTGATGATACTCAGCTCTATATTTCTTCGTGGCCTGGTGAAACACACCAATTTGAAAAACTAATGGAATGCATAGTCGATATAAAAAACTGGATGACGTGTAATTTCTTACTGCTAAATTCTGAAAAAAACTAAAAACTCTGCATGTAATAACCTAGAACGCTAAGTCATCTGTCAATCTTTGTCATCAGTTAGGAACCTAGGTGTGCTATTCAATCGCAATCTTTCCTTAGAAAGCCAAGTTTCTAGCATTTGTAAAACTGCATTTTTCCATCTCAAAAATATATCTAAATTACGGCCTAGGCTCTCAATGTCAAATGCACAAATGTTAATCCATGCATTTATGACCTCAAGGTTAGACTATTGTAATGCTTTATTGGGTGGTTGTTCAGCACATTTAGTAAACAAACTACAGCTAGTCCAAAATGCAGCAGCAAGAGTTCTTACTAGAACCAGGAAGTATGACCATATTAGCCCGGTCCTGTCCACACTGCACTGGCTCCCTATCAAACATCGTATAGATTTTAAAATATTGCTTATTACTTATAAAGCCCTGAATGGTTTAGCACCTCAGTATTAGCCACCAGATCCAGTACGTATCCAGACCAGATGGTGGATCAGCACCTAGAAAGGACCTCTACTGCCCTGAAAGACAGCGGAGACCAGGACAACTAGAGCCCCAGATACAGATCCCCTGTAAAGACCTTGTCTCAGAGGAGCACCAGGACAAGACCACAGGAAACAGATGATTCTTCTGCACAATCTGACTTTGCTGCAGTCTGGAATTGAACTACTGGTTTCGTCTGGTCAGAGGAGAACTGGCCCCCAACTGAGCCTGGTTTCTCCCATGGTTTTTTTCTCCATTCTGTCACCGATGGAGTTTCGGTTCCTTTCCGCTGTCACCTCTGGCTTGCTTAGTTGGGGTCACTTCATCTACAGCGATATCATTGACTTGATTGCAAATAAATGCACAGACACTATTTAAACTGAACTGAAATGATGACAACACTGAATTCAATGATGAACTGCCTTTAACTATCATTTTGCATTATTGACACGCTGTTTTCCTAATGAATGTTGTTCAGTTGCTTTGACGCAATGTAATTTGTTTAAAGCTCTATATAAATAAAGGTTACTTGACTTGCCTTGAACACAAAATATATTGGATAAACAAAACGTTTTGTGAAGGAACACAAATTTTACTGGACAACACAATTTCTTGGTGGAACGAAAATGTATTGTAAGTGAACTCAAAAGAATGTAAAACGTTTGTAATAGAACAGTTTTATTTAACTAGAGTTTAAGACAAGCACCATACAGAGACAGAGACATAAAATCACCCTTAGGGAAATACCAATAAAAATGAAATAAAACATAAAAAGATTTCAACTGATTCCAATTAAAACAAAACAAAAATCAAATACAGAAAAAACCCAGTGAGTGGCGCAGGTGTCGCTCATCACTTTCACTCCACCGGTCCCCACTCATCACAGTCTACAGTGTAATCACAGTACATGAAAGAACAGGAGATTAAAATGTCAAAAGCCATAAACACTAAAAACAGGGATGAAAATGAATTTGACAGCAGTTAAATGAACGTTATCTTCAGATCTACAAAGAGTAACATGCATTCTTTCTCATTGTGAGGACTTTTCTTCATTGTTATTGATTTATCAGCTGTCCTGTCTGCACTTTGTCATTGCAGACTGAAAGATTTTCCAGACCTTGTTGAAGATAACTCAGAGCATCTTTATTGGATTCTTCAGCTACAGCATTCGTCCTCATTTCCTCCAGCTCTCGGACCCAGTTTTCTTTCCCAGCCTCCTTCACTCTGGGGATGAAGAAGTTGAGATGTTTAAGAGTGAAAGCAGAGTCTGGTTTTAATGCAATCTGAGACAGATGCTTGATGGTCCTGTAAGCATTGAACAGAAGAATAGAAATCTGGTCCTCAATCTCAAGCAGATCTTTGTCAAGTCTTTCCTTTATACCTGAAAACGACTTGGAATTCTTTTCAGCTTTTTCAAAATTCTTCAAGAAGTTGTCAAATTCTACCTTTATGCTGGAGTTTTTGATGATGTATTTATGGGGTTTTTTTACATGTTGGCTGTGATGACACTTCCCTGTGCACACAGTGCAGAAGCCGTTTTTCATAACTTCACATTTGCTGGGATCAGAAGCCCACCAGCAGCCAAACTCATGGCAGTTCTCCTCACAGAAGGTGCAGGTCGTCGCCTTCCTGTTCTTCCATGATGCACTTTCAGTGGGCACCTTCAATTTCACCGTCTTTTTTAATTTAAAGGTAAAGTTTTTACATTCTTCAATCTTTTCCTTGTTTTGCATTATTGCCTCTTGAATCTGAACTTTTTCAGCCTTTTTCATCTCCATCTCTTGAATTTGCAACTGTAAGTTGCAGATGTATGCTTCAAATCGAATTCGCTCAATCAAGACATTTGAAGTCAACTCTAAACTTCTTCTGTTCTTTTTGTCCAGAGACTGAAGGAAATGCTTCATATCGTCCATGCTGTCTTCCCAAGCTCCTCTTTGAGCACGACTGTAACGTCTCTCGGTGTGACGGGTATCAGCTTGTCGATTGTTGAATAAGAAATAAACAGGTTGGCCACTTTTGTCTCGTCTGCAGGGGATTCTAGCTTTATTAATGGCACCAATTACATTTTTGGGTTCCATACCATCAGCATGTGTTATTAAAAACATAATGTTGTTCACAATGTCTTTTCCAAACAAAGACAGTACTGAACTGATAATGTAATGCTGTCTGTCTGAAAGACGATTCTTAGATGCCTGAATTACAAAACACACGGCGTCAATTTCACGAACTCCATCATTGCTCTGAAACAGAACGGCCAAATTCTCAGCAACTTCCATATCCTTTTCTAGTCCTCTAGTGTCTCCATAGCCTGGAGTATCAATGACGGTGAGAGATACATGATTCTTTACAGAAAAGACCTCATACATGGTGATTTCAGAGGTTTGTGATTCTGATTGGTCTCTGGCTTCTTCTTCTGTGATTTCATACCATATTTCATCATCAAACTTCACATCCAGTATGTAGTTAACCATGGTGTTGATGAGAGTCGTCTTGCCAGCGCCAGTTTCTCCCACCAGCAGAACAATTTTGTTTTGTTTACTAGTGTCTTTTACACCATAAGTCCATTTTCTGACTTTCCCATATTCATCAAGCACATTTCTCTCTGTACTTAGACAGAATCTTTTTGGAGAACCTCTTTGAATCAGAGTTGGTCTGCGTGGTGGAAGACGTGGCTGTCTGTAAATTAAAGATGCAAGGCAAATGTCAGAAATTTGTGTAAAATGAATAAAAAAAACACAAAATGCAGATATTTTGTGTTTACCTTCCTTAAAAATTGTTACATTGAATAACAGGTGTCTTTCTATGAAAGAACTTGTGGTAAATTATATGATCACTAGAAAGACTAGAAACCTTGTTAGCATTAATGGAAGTGCATTAGTGTCTTTTAAATCGTACTTATATGACCGTCATCAATTCGTAGCAGTGAATGAAGAGGTATCATACTGATCACAAGTGCAGTATGGAGTACCTCAAGGCTCAGTACTAGGGCCGCTACTCTTCACGCTTTACATGTTACCCTTGGGAGATATCATCAGGAAACACAGTATTAGCTTTCACTGTTATGCTGATCATACTCCGCTCTATATTTCTTCACGGCCCGTTAAAGCATATCAATTTGAAAAACTAACAGAATGAGTAATTTCTTACTGCTAAATTCTGAAAAAAAAACAGAGGTGTTATAGGACCTAAAAACTCTGCTTGTAATAACCTAGAACACTGTCTAAGACTTGATGGCTGCTCTGTCAATTCTTCGTCATCAGTTAGGAACCTAGGTGTGCTACTTGATAGCAATCTTTCCTTAGAAAGCCACGTTTCTAGCATTTGTAAAACTGCATTTTTCCATCTCAAAAATATATCTAAATTACGGCCTATGCTCTCAATGTCAAATGCAGAAATGTTAATCCATGCATTTATGACTTCAAGGTTAGACTATTGTAATGCTTTATTGGGTGGTTGTTCTGCACGCTTAGTAAACAAACTACAGCTGGTCCAAAATGCAGCAGCAAGAGTTCTTACTAGAACCAGGAAGTATGACCATATTAGCCCGGTCCTGTCCACACTGCACTGGCTCCCTATCAAACATCGTATAGATTTTAAAATATTGCTTATTACTTATTAAGCCCTGAATGGTTTAGCACCTCAGTATTTGAATGAGCTCCTTTTACATTATACTCCTCTACGTCCGCTACGTTCTCAAAACTCAGGCAATTTGATAATACCTAGAATATCAAAATCAACTGCGTGTGGCAGATCCTTTTCCTATTTGGCGCCTAAACTCTGGAATAACCTACCTAACATTGTTCGGGAGGCAGACACACTCTTGCAGTTTAAATCTAGATTAAAGACCCATCTCTTTAACCTGGCTTACACATAACAAAATAATACGCTTTTAATATCCTAGTCCGTTAAAGGATTTTTAGGCTGCATTAATTAGGTAAAACGGAACCGGAAACACTTCACATAACACCCGATGTACTTGCTGCATCATTAGAAGAATGGCATCTACGCTAATATTTGTCTGTTTCTCTCTTGTTCCGAGGTCACCGTAGCCACCAGATCCAGTCTGTGTCCAGATCAGAGGGTCACTGCAGTCACCCGGATCCAGTACGTATCCAGACCAGATTGGTGGATCAGCACCTAGAAAGCACCTCTACTGCCCCGAAAGACAGCGGAGACCAGGACAACTAGAGCCCCAGATACAGATCCCCTGTAAAGACCTTGTCTCAGAGGACCACCAGGACAAGACCACAGGAAACAGATGATTCTTCTGCACAATCTGACTTTGCTGCAGCCTGGAATTGAACTACTGGTTTCGTCTGGTCAGAGGAGAACTGACCCCAACTGAGCCTGGTTTCTCCCAAGGTTTTTTTCTCCATTCTGTCACCGATGGAGTTTCGGTTCCTTGCCGCTGTCGCCTCTGGCTTGCTTAGTTGGGGTCACTTCATCTACAGCGATATCATTGACTTGACTGCAAATAAATGCACAGACACTATTTAAACTGAACTGAAATGATGACAACACTGAATTCAATGATGAACTGCCTTTAACTATAATTTTGCATTATTGACACGCTGTTTTCCAAATTAATGTTGTTCAGTCGCTTTGACACAATCTGTTTTGTTTAAAGCGTTATGTAAATAAAGGTTACTTGATTTGACTAGATTCCTTGTGTTTGAGTTTTGTGCTGTGTTTGTCTCCTGGGTTTTCCTTGTTTTGTTTAAGCTTGTTTTAACATTTACAACTGGATAAGGCAATATCAGTTTAAATGTAACCAAAGGAAAACTGTGGTTCTTAATCCTGGTCCTCGTAACCCCCTGCTCTGTATATTTTGCATGTCTCTCGTTTAACACACCTGATTCAAATAACCAGCTCTAGTGATGGGCAAATAAAGCCTCGTGAAGCATTAAGACTTTCCTCTGACTCTTTCAGGAAAGGATTCAAAGCTTCAAGTCTCAAAAACAGCATTATCTGGTGGTTAGTGAAAAATAAAGCAGCCAAAATCCTGTGAAAGAAGCTCCGTCGGACGAAGCAGCCTCCACACATTTCATAGATCGACTTATGTTACGTGCACAAATTAAAGCCTAACAATGTGTATTTGTGTTTGCTGAATTTCTGTTTAAGATAAATTAATTTACCCATTAAACTGGCATTTAATGGCAGCTTGAATATCAATATTTATGTAATAGAAGAATAATGTACACATTAATTTTCTTGACTTTGTATTTAATAATGGAATTGATTAAGTCTGAATGGAAACCTGTAAAGTAATATCTGGGGGTTTGAACATTCTGACACACAAAGTATATTTCCTGTGAGTGTGTGTCCATACTGTATTTTCCCTGCCTGCCTATACCTCAAAGAACTGCATGTCATTTTCAAGTCAATACATCAGGTCAGTGTCAGTTCCGTCAACTGTCCCTGGACTCGACTGGACCTAAAAATGCAGAGTCCGAGACAAGATCAAGTTCCGTACTTGAGTCTGGAGTCGAGTCTTGAGTACCCCAACTCTACTAAATGCAAACGTAAAATATAATAAAATAAATTAAAGTAAAGAAAGTAAATCGTTTATCCTCCTGTAAAAGCATTTGAATTTGAACTCACCTGGAATCCATTGTGGTCATTCACCTAATCTCTGCACTTCACAGAAGACTTTCACCATCCCTCTCCAGTCTGCTTAGAGCAAAACAATTCATTAGTTTCCTGAGAATGTGACCGCTTTTATTTTTATAGGCTGTCATCTGTCCCAATGGCAGTGTAATAGCCTGTTAATTCATATTCGTGCAATGATAAAGTTAGCCGATACATGCCACTTTACTCTCTCATGCAGATAAAAGTTGTCAAAGTTACAGTGCACAAAAACCTGAGATAAACTGAGATAAAACCAGAAAAACGCGTTGTTCACACCGACGTTCCCTGTTGCTAATAAATATGATGAACAAGACACTCAAAATGCTTGCTATCTAATTCCATACTGAGGTTTAACACAAGACAATTGTCGCGTAAAGTCATAATGTGGATTTTGCCTCAATAAAAGTGCATGGGACCAGAGACAGACAACAAATAATTTTGTTGCTGGTACTGCGTTCAAACAATGACAATAAAAGATTCGATTCAATAAGCCAACCCCTTGAACATGATTCTCAAGAATGGTCTTTGATGAGGAGCTATCGGGATGTTAAAGTTAGTGTCTTTCAAATCCACCAATCCCTGCAGAATATTTGCACTGTTTTAGAGTCAGCATCATGAATGGGTTTTCATCAGCGAAAGTTTCAGATGCTTGAGATTGAGGATGGGCTTGAGCCCACCATCTTTCTTGGGAATGAGGAAGTAGCGGCTGTAAAAGCCTGGCTCTCTGTTTTACTAGAGGATCATCTCCACAGTTCCCTTTGCAAGCAGACTTTGCACTTCAGCTAGGAGAATGTTAGAATTGTTGTCCTGTACCAAAATTTGAATAATACCTATGGGAGTCTAAGCAAACTGGAGCAAATAACCTCATTCTGTGATCTGCAGAGCCCAACCTGACATGCCTGGTATGGTTTTCCAAGCCTGTATCTGGGGGGCAAGTGATCTGAGTCGATTGAGTGGCAGATCGCTACATGAGGGTGGGAAGCTGACATTCACTGTGTTGCTCTCTTCAGTATGTGCAGGGCTGCTTAGACAGGAAGTGGTGCATGACCTGCGCAGAATTAAAAGAGCTGACATGTGCACTAAGGTAAATTCATTGTAAGCTTCTTCTAGGGAAAAAAAACACCAGTCTCTGGCGGGAGGTTTGTTGACGAAGATCCAGCATTTATCGTTCGCCCAAGGGACTGTGAGGGTTCTGGAGAGACCAGTTCTAAACGCCAATTAATTGGTGCATTTCTTGACTGAAATATAGGTTTGGGATTATTCACAAGGTCCTTTTAGCAAGTAGCACTTCATAATGTCTCCTACGACCTAAAATAAAGGTTTGTATATGTGTTAATTAATAAACAAAGTTTTTACTGTGCTGTAAATCAATATATTTTGTGCACCGCAACACACAGAGATGTTTGTCAGCATAGATAACTTGGTATGATGGAAACAGCCTTTGCCTTGCATGAATAAACTGATTTTATTCCTTTTAATAATGAATCTAGTTATCATGATTTTTAAAATATGAATTTCTCTGGGGATGTAAAACACTTTAAAGGGAACCTATTATGCTCCTTTTTACAAGTAAAACAAGTCTTGAGTGTATATGTGAAGTTTTATCTCAAAAGTACAAACATATTTTTTATAGCTTGTTAAAGGGGTGATATAATGCAACTGAATTATTTTCTTTCTCTTTGGAGTGTTGCAAGCTCTTGATCTGTAAAGTTGCAAAGACTAAAGTCTCAAATCCAAAGAGATATTCTTTATAAAAGTTAAGACTCATCCACACCCTACTAAAACATCTTGTTTAAACACGCCCCCACATCTCTACGTCACTGTGTGGGAAGATTTGCATAACGTTGCACATATGTTCACCCAAAGAAAGAAGGCATAACTTTTATTCTCTCTGCGCCATTTTTAGAGACACTGTGTGTTTTATTGTAAAAGTGAAACTACTTTGTTTGGTCTTCCAAAAGAGGACATGACTAGAAATCAGTGGTTAAGTTATATTTCAACACTGTTCAAGCCAAATATTCAGATGTGTGCAGCGCATTTTACGGAGGATGTTTCTGTAAAGTTGGATAGCTGGCCAATCAGAGCACACCTCGCTTTTTTAGAATGATGAGCTTTGTAAAAATCGATGCATTTCAGAAAGAAATAATATTGTACATTATATGGAAAATCATGTGTTTTTTAACCTTAAACCTCATAAACACATTGCATAACACCAAATACGTAACATAATTGTATTTTTAGCCATGTCATATGACCCCTTTAAAACCACTTTTAGGGCATGTGCCAAAAGACACCGTTTTTTGTGTTTGACCATTTAAATACAAATGAGCTAGTGCTCCCCGCCCCCTTTTCAGAAGAGGGTGGAGCTTCAAGAGCATGCTCTGGCAATACCAGTCCCTGTGCAAATAAACATTCCACTATTAGTACAATACTGTTATCTTTACAGAAAATCATCTCATCTGATTGTACTGTGCATAATAAATTCAAGTTTATGAATTACAGAGATGGTGAGCATAGCGTGATAAAAATAGCAAACATTGCTGGTCTCATGGTGCCATCGCATGCTATTACAAACTTTATAAGTCCCACTTCTGATCATGAGCTCAACAAATTCAAGCAGACTTCACATTGCTTTCATCTGCAATTTTTACCTACCACATTCCTATTCGTGATCATTCATGATAGCACATGAAGGCAGCATCAGTGAAAACAAGCAGAGACAATAATGATAGCTTTAGCAATTAATCTTACAGAGTGCCAAGAAAGCAGTTTGAAAACAAACGCATGATACTTACTTTGTCTGGGGCTAAGATTTCTCAATGGTTGTGTAAAAAACATCATTTTTACCCTGTCAAAACCAGCTCTTTTTTCAGCACGTTGCTTTAAATGTTAATGAGCTCTGCTGACCCCGCCCCTCACAAAATGTGCAGTGGGTTCTCCAGGACCAGGCGGCAAGGAAGTCGACCGGAAGTTGAAGTCGGCCGGGTGCCGCCATCTTGTAGCAGAACTTCACTTGCGTTAGCATTCCCATTGACTCCCATTCATTTTGGCGTCACTTTGACAGCGAATAACTTTACATCTGAGGCGTTTAAAGGGGGGGTGAAATGCTATTTCATGCATACAGTTTTTTACACTGTTAAAGAGTTGGATTCCCATGCTAAACATGGACAAAGTTTAAAAAATTAAGTTGTACGTTTGAAGGAGAATTTTTTTCCCCAAAATACTCCTTCCGGTTTGTCACAAGTTTCGGAAAGTTTTTTTCGAGTATGGCTCTGTGTGACGTTAGATGGAGCTGAATTTCCTTATATGGGTCCTGAGGCACTTCTGCCGGAAGAGCGCGCTCCCATATAGCAGAGCACTGAGAGCACAACAGACTTCACTGATCAGAGCGAGAGCGTCGCCAAATGTCACAGAAGAAGTGTGTTTTTGGTTGCCAGGGCAAGACAACCCTGCACAGATTACCAAAAGAGAAACAGCATTAAGGGACCAGTGGATGGAGTTTAAAGTGTTTGGTAAAGTGTTTGTGTTTGTTCCCTGCATTTCGAAGATGCTTGTTTTACAAACAAGGCCCAGTTTGACGCCGGATTTGCGTATCGTTTATTTCTTAAGGATGATGCAATCCCAACGAAAAAGGGTCACGATCGTGTGTTGGAACTGCAGGCGGTGAGTAAAACTGCTTCAAATATCTCTGCCTCCTTGTTAGTGCGTCCCCTCCCTTGCCGGAGACCCGGGTTCGAGCCCCGCTCGGAGCGAGTCGTTGCTGCTGCTGCTCTCGTTCAGTTTCAGCCTCGGGATCTGATTCTGGATCATAAATATACGCCGAATCTGAATCTGATGGTTTTTTCCTCAAGGTAATGTCACAGCTTCCAAACGCTCTCAATGCAAAAGCCTACTCGCGCTCGTGATTCTTTAGCTCCGCCCACACTTCACGCCTCCAGCCACTCGTGTTTTTCCGGGAAAAATCGGTACAGACTATCTTTCTCTTATGAATATAATAAAACTAAAGACTTTTTGGAGTTATGAAGGATGCAGAACTACTCTATAGGTACTCAAGATTAACAGGATATTGAGTGAAAACGATCATTTCACCCCCCCCCCCCCCCCTTTAAAGACTCCGTTTGTCCATTATTTATTTCTAAAGATACACGACAATGTATAAAGGGCTCCATTACCTTCTATGTTACATTATGGCCCCGTATAAACAGTTTTTGTAAAAATAGGCTAACGATTGCGTCATAACCACTGCACTGTGTTTAAATGAGTTTTATGACATTCGTTTCATATTGGTAAATGTTTCTTTATTTATTTAGACATGTAATTAAATTTCAAAATATATTAATCTCAAAGATTATTTGATCTTCACACATGACTTCAACTGTAAAATGTTCCAAATATATATCCTTTATGTAGCACAGTATGTATGTTTATCAGATAATCTTTGAGTTTATATATTTATTTTATTTATTATATTGTATTTTATAATATTACATGCAATTTTACACTACATTTAAAAAAATTGAATGTAAATTCCAAAAACAGAAGTTTGTGTCATGAAATGGCTCTTTAGCAACATTTCACATTTGATGTAATGTCAAAGTGAGAAAGAATTTGATTTTTAGAATTAATTTATATGTCTAAACGCGGTCTGCGTCATTAACATTTAAAAACAATAAACTCATTCTGTTTTCGCAAGCACTTGATAAAATGTTCAGGATGGTTAGTGTTAAGCCGATCACAGTGCGGTTTTCTCTATTGCATGTGAAAAACCTATACACCAATTTCTATGAGTCAAACCAAAATTAAAAAAAATTCACGTATCCAACTGCAGCTTGATAATGAAAAATAGCACAATTCACATCATTACCCAACCTTTGCAGTCCTGACTGAAGTGTTGCGATGCGATGAAACCTTAGAATCTCGGATAAACAGGTTTAGGCTCGACCTGCACGCGCTGAAACAGAGTTAAACTCTGTGATTCAGATCACTGGGAGCGCGCTTTTCTTGCGCTTTTCACTTCATTTGCATCTCTTGTGGTGACGCCCGGATGCAGGCAGCTCAGTATGCAGGGTGTGCTGTGTGCTATAACAGTTAGGAGATATGAATTCAATTACAATTAACGTGCACAAAACATCCCAATCGTTTTTAAAACGATTGCATAATAGAAATCGAACGGGCAACAACATCTTTTTACATTCATGGAATGAAGACACCTTCAAATGACAAGAAATAGTATTGTGCCAGGCTATGAAGTCTCAGGCAATGTAATACCTCATAATTTATTGTTTTTTCAACCCTGTTACCAACACAAGCCTTATAAAGTTTAATTAGAGCTATGTGAGTTTTCACATATGAGCAGCATTTTAGTCCCTCTTCTCACTGGGATCGTTTCAGATTTATATATATATATATATATATATATATATATATATATATATATATATATATATATATATATATAGTTCTATATCTGCCAATCAGATGACCAAGAACATCCTTATTTTGGAGGGTGACCACATCTCAATTGAGAGAAATAAATATATTTACAAGAGAGATGTTTAAAAAGTGCCTTGTCCAAAATAAAATATAGTTAAAGTTAGTTTTTGCATTTTAAATTGCATTTTATTGTTTTGCACTTACTTGGCAGAATTGTATGACAATAGTTATCAGTCAGTTTTTCTGTTAAAGTCAGTTCATTGTTGATTAACACATTACACTTATAAGGGATCCTATATCTTAAGGGTTTTATAATTAGGTGATGTGTCCATCTTGTGTGTGTGCCCTTACAGAACTTAATAATATACACAAAATATACTGATCTCAATTATTAGGCAAGGAAGATGTTTACTGCAGATCTTGTTCTTTATGTGATAATCCGAAACAAGAACAAGATCTTGACCTATAAATTTTGTTTCACTTTCTTGAACATTGCAAGACTGTGGTGACCCATGGTGGTGTGCCGTCACCTTGCTGCTCTAGATTGTAGTTGTATTCACATGGATGCATACTATACGTGTAACATGGGAGCCGATGAGATGTGAAACATGCAAGCTTTTATTACACAAAGAGACATGGTAGTAACAGGCAAACAGGTTGAGGGCAAGACAAAGAATATTCTTAGGGTAAGCATGGGTCTACAATGAACAGACAATATCCAGAAGGCTAAGCAAGAGGGGTAATCCAGAGCAAAAGGTCAAAACACGAGTAACAGGGAAAAGCAAGAAAAAGACGAAACTATGAAAGCTAGAAACTGAAACAAGTCTATGAAAACAAACATGGAATGGCTTTGTATCACAGCTATCGCTAGGAGAGGGATACATGCAGAACAATACTCAGCCATGTGTGAGGGGAAGTCCAATGCTTATAAAGCGTGTCTGATGATTGTGCTGTGTGTGTGTGTGTGTGTGTGTGTGTGTGTGATTGGTCTCAGGTGCATGGTGTGATTGTTATCAGGTGAATGTGATTAGTGCAATGGAGCATGGGAAATGTAGTCCAGGGTGTACTGTGTAGTGTGAGTTTGTGTTGTGGATGATGACCTCTGGTGGTGAATAAACAGAAGTTCAAGGACCTGATCATGACAATATGCCACTGAAGGATATAGGCATTAACGCAATAATATATCCAGGATGAGCTTTAAATGTTTGTATTTAACACAGACAATCTTTAAAAACAGGGTGACACCTAATCTATATCATCCCTGTTACTCAGATGTCAAAACTTGTTACTCTAAAAAGTAAATTGCAAGTTGTTAGCTAATAGTCACATTCACAAAAGCACATGTTGTACATTGAAAGGGTGTTACTTGTAGATATTGATTATATGAAATGTAATAAATAATTGTTGAAATATACATCTTTTAAAATGATTACAGTATTAACATTGCATGATGCCACCTCACCACCCTGAGTCAAGCCTAATAAATAATCAAAAATAAAACATCATGGAAGAGTGAGAGAAACATACTTGTGATTTAAGTGAATCCAGAGGTGACATAACCTCCTAGAAGTCATGTCACCTGATTGTATATTATTTTATGAGAGTTTTTTTGATGAGGGTAATAGGAATGACATGAAATCAGGGAAAACAAATAAAACAAATTATATTTAATAAAAAAAAAAAAATGAATAAAAAGAAACATTAAAGTAATTAATTTGGCAAAAAATTGTAATGTTATAATGTTTCTGTTCTAGAGTTCCCTTATTTGGTCTGGTTCCTGTCTTTGTTTAGTTGTATTAGTCATCCCATACACGTTTCTTCCAATTATCCTGTGTATTTAGCTCCAGTCTGTGCAGTCTGTGTTTATTGGTTCTGAACATTGTTGTACTATGTGTTTCATCATGTGGATTATTAAAGTCTGTTCTGTGTGAGTTCCATCGTTCCTTGCCCCTAACAGTAGCCAAGTGTGACAGAATATGTTAATATCTCTGGCTGTGAGTTTCCTGATGTAGATCTACTGATGTGATGTGACCGCAGTAAGGTCTCATACTCGTATGTGACTGTCTGTGTGTTTTACTGGAGGACTCTCAGGATTGAGACGTCAGCCTGTTTCCTCAGGATCAGCTGATGGTGAATAAGGAGCAACTGGAGACAGAGACACACAGCATCACACTGTCTCATGTGTGTGACTTCACATCTCTTTCTCCTTTTATACTGGATCGTGAAAATGAGTGACTGCAACATGTAGAGAATTAGCTCACCATTGCAACAGCATGTTTGTATACAAACAGTGTATATATAAATGGTTTTAATGCAGTGCTAATCATCTTTATCGCTGTATAGAATACTGTAAAATAATATTATTTCTGCCTCATTCTGTGATAAGCTGTATCAGTTCACAGAAGGAGATTATTTCAAACACTCAATGCTATAATGTGAGTTTGGAGTAACAACTGTACTTGTAATTCTCACATTGTTGTATTTTAATGGTATATGGTATACATAAAAACATTATGGGAGAAACAAAAAATGACATCAATCAGTATTTCTGTAATTATCATAATATCATTTGAATACTTTAGGCAACAATATTTTGCTGGTTTCTTGCTTTTCCTCCTCTTTTTTCCTCACACATTGAGAATAAAAAATGTATATATATATGATGATAAATAGAGATCTAGACCTCCCTTTTATTATTTGTAACCATTAATTTTTCAAGTTTTTCTTTTTTCCCTAGCCTTATTCCTGTTTTTCTTTTGTTCAAGGTTAAATTACATATTTGTCAGCAAAAGTGGGACACTTTTTTTAGTGAACTGTGTATTAAATACAAATAAATCTATGCCAACAATATTTATGCTTTAACAAATCTTTTTATCTTTTTTATGTGAAATATGTTTTTTTTTTTAAACATACAGAGATTAAAAAATGTTAAGCACCCATTTTTATTCTTCAGGCTTTTTCAGGTAAATTCGGGACACTACAACTGGTAAAGTGGGACAGACATTTTTATCAGTACAGTACAACAGTACAACAGGACAATTGAGTTTTTTTTTTTTTTTAAAGAACAAGTTTATAAACCAACATTGGAAAAACTTACCTACGTTTTTTACCTCTAAAAAAGTACCTATACATATAATTCAGCTTCCAGCTCAAATGAACACTAGGAAACAAGACTGATTCTGATAAAAAAAAAAAAAAAAAAAGGATATATTATAAGTAGGTATTATTTACTGTTAACGCATTAAAATGTTTTATAATATCATTTTTGACGGAACTGGTATATATATATATATATATATATATATATATATATATATATATATATATATATATATATATATATACACATATACACAGACACACACACACACACACACACACATATATATATATATATATATATATATATATATATATACACATATACACACACACACACACACACACACACACACACACACACATATATATATATATATATATATATATATATATATATATATATATATATATATATATATATATATACACACATATACACAGACACACACACACACATATATATATATATATATATATATATATATATATATACATACACATATACACACACACACACACACACACACACACACACACACACATATATATATATATATAAAACTGACTTCATTGGTCTGTGAGTATTTACTTTTATTTGATATATTGGATCAAGGGCTGAACCTCATTGGTTTAACCGGAGATTTCAAACGACGTCATTACAGGCAGTGAACCAGTCAGCTCAGCACACAGTCGCGCATGCGCAGTGATCATCAGCTGTCCTGGCGGGAAAGTAAAAACGAAGAGAGGATGTCAACAAAGTAAAAGGGCGACCGAACTTTTTTTATATTATAATGAATAATTTCACATTAATGACAAGTAATTTTATTTAATCATTACTCTCTAACCTTAGCTGAGCGGTCACTAAGTGTAAACCATCCGGGTAAGTTACTGAGTTGTTCGACTGTGTGATTAATATAGAATATTTTTTCCTCTAGTAAAATGAAATCAAATATTTATCCCATTTAACATAATTTAATGCCGATGTGATGTTTGTCAGATGTCAGTGATGTCTCAGAGAACAGATTCAGTGTTTGTCTCGACTCTCGGTAAAGGAGACACTTTACATCAACAAGGTTTGAACTGATTTGCTCTTCTACGTTTCAAACTTCGTACTTTAAGGAAAACAGATGTATTATTATTGTCTCCTCAGCGCAATGATGAGTATGTGATTAATATGAGTGCATCCTTCTCTCCTCGTGTCTTCAGTGTTAGCAGCTTTCCCTCTGTCCCGGATCTCAGAGGAGGATCTGATCCAGAACCCAGGGTTCTGCAGGTTACTGGCGACTCTGTGTCAGCACGTGGACAGAACCGGACTCACACAGCACCTCAGGAGGGACCGAGAGAAGGTCCGAGACCACACACTCATGCACACTTCACAACCACTAACCCTAGCGTGTGTGCTCGCAACACCAGGGTCAGGGGTTCGACTCCTGCTGAAAGCATGAGCTGATCAAAAACCGTGTTTACCTGAAATACAGTGAAAGAAAAGTTAATGTTTTAGAGACTGGTCATTATTTCTTTTAAGGTTTCATGGTCACTATTTAGCCTCTTCAGTTATTATGCACTTGTAAAAACAGCATATATTATATCAAAGCCTTTCATTCATAAAATATCCACAACCTTCTTTATGTATTTATGAAATATTATTTATTTTGACAGTGCTTTAAGCTGCCAGCAAACTGTACTCTTCAAAGTCTTCGTAATGTCTGTTTAACACACTTTGTCACATTTTTAGAGTCATATGTAGATTATATATGGAAGGAATTATTTTAGTAGTATTTGTATGCGATTATAGTGAATATCCATATTTTAAATTAGCTTTTTTTTATATAAATGTATTTTTTATATTTATTTATAATTTTAAAATTGTCGTTTTTATTTTAGTGTATATTTTTTGTAATTTTGCTGTGTGCTTTTGTCTTTTTAAATTATTTTAATTACATTTTTAAATGTAGATTTAATTATTTAAATTTATTTTCCTAGTTTATTTCTACTAGCTCAGTTCAGTTTCAGTCTCTATTTATTTCGAGCCAGTAATTATAGCGCTTCAACTTAAACTTATTTGGTTAGTTGTGAAGGCATCATTTCTAATTGTTTTACTGTAATTTCTCATCTTATATCTATATGTAATTTCCTGTCAGTGATCAGAGTGGTTCTAATATCTCTGGTGTGTGTTCTGCAGGCCGAGCGCGAGCTGCACGCTCAGAGGTTGTGTTGGCTGCGTGTGGAGAGCGTTCATCGGGTTCTGAGAGAAATGGTCCAGGAGAACCGCTTCAGTAAAGCCTCCAGCGCTCTGACAGCGGAGGACAAGGTGCGACACGAACATGATTGAGTGTAGAGCAGACGTCACGCAGAAACATGAGTTATTATAGCAGCACAACAGACTTCAGAAGTTACTGAGAGGACGTTTAGATCTTATGACTGTGAATGAAGGCTGTTGTAAGGTGACAGACTCATTTATTCTCACGTAACAGTGAACGGATCACACAATCCAGCAGTAAATGAGTGTAATGTTTTATTAGTGAATGGTGTGAATGCTCCAGCAGACTTTGAGCAGCATGTGACACTGTTTTCAGTTCTACAGCACGCTGGAGCAGTGTTTGACGGTGGCTCAGTGTGTGAAACAGATGGACATCAGCTCGGATAGCAGTGAAGATCACAGCGGCATTCTGGGACTGACTGCTGAAAGAGTCCTGAGACTAATGCCTCCTGAGCAGGTGCCGCTCATTAAATCACTTTTTATTAAGTAATTACCTAGAGACCAGTAAAAATAGTATGACGTACAATGTCTTAACACTGAACTACTTCATCCTTAATGTCATCAAAGAAACCATTTAGTTTTATGTTTATCTCAATTTAGTTATCTATTCAGCTTTCTTTCAGTTATCAGAATGTATTATTTTAGTAAACAATAATAACCCCGATGTCATAAATTAGAGATTAAAGATGGAATTAAGCATATATTAAACACACTGCTGATTCGACTGATACAGAATATCAATAAAAACTAAATCAATGCTGAAATAAGCTTATTAGTACTAAAAAAAACTATAATACATTAAAAATTCCAATTAAACCTACTGAAAAAAAAAAGAACAAATAACAATAATAGCAAACAAAAGCACAAGTTATTTAAATAATACTAATGAAACTAATAGTATAGAAGTAATATTTGGTGGTAATGATGAGTTGTGATGGTCTGCTGATGCAGTCAGTGTTGTTTAAAGAGCATCTTTCATGTGTGTCCTCCAGGAGCTGCTAGAGATGAAGCAGAGGTTGTCATCAGAACTCCTGCAGCATCTGAAGAAGAAGGCCGTCAGTGTCCTGACATACTATCAGCCGGAGTGGGGTAAAGCGAGCGCCGCTGCTGAGCCATGCTGTGTTTAATGATGGAGGTTTGCAGAGTTCTGATCTGATCTGTTCTCTCAGAGAATGAAAGCGAGGGTCTCAGGAGTGTGAAGCTTTCCAAACTTCCTGAACTGCTGGACGCTGAACAAAAGAGATCCAAGAGCCTTACAGAGAAGAACCGAGAGAACGAGGCGTTACTGCAGAGACAAACACACGTTTACCTGTCTGTGAGTCTAGAGACACCACACTCAGACCTGACAAACTCATAAAGGAAACATGATTCAGTGCCACTTGATGATGATTAAACACGAGAAGCGTCTGATGATGATGATGTGTTTGTCTGTCAGGAGCTGCTGAAGTGCATGAACATCCTCCAGCGTCTCGTCCTGGATCTCCGGCTCAAGGCTCAGAAAGAGCTAGACAGGAAGAAGATCGAGTACTTCCAGGCCAAATGTGAGATCGGTTTGCAGAAGATCAGGTACGATCAGTGCTTGTGCTCCTGAATGTGATCTTGAGGGCATCCGGATATTCCTAAAGATGAGTTTGTTCCTGCAGAGCCGAGATGCTGGAGGTTCAGCTGGACACGTACACAAGAGACAAGATCGCGGCTCACAAGAAGATCACGTGAGTGACTCCGGCCAGCGTTCATCTGTGCAGCTCTGTTAATGAAAACTATTCAAAAGATTTCTGTTCAATCAATCAATAAATATACATTATATATAAATACACACATGAGACTGATGGCACACATGCCTGGTCATACCATATTAACATGAACGTTTTTGTTTTATTGAAAAAGTGATGCTTGACTTGGTTAATGTGTGTATTTTCCCTCTGGAATGAAGAAGACAAAAAACATGACTGAAGCTGAAATAATAATAAATAAAAACTATATAGACCCATGTAAAACTAAAACTAATGAAATTACCAAAACGCATAACAAAATTACTTAATAAAAACAGATATTATCATAATTGTCATTACCGTAATTGCATCTCATTAATACTAAAATAGCACTGAAATAAGTTAAATTACTAACTGAACGTGCATAGAAAATACAACTGAACTTAAAATAAAAAGCCATATTAGTAGAATTAAAAATTGTCAAAAGCACAACAAAACTACTAAAATTTGAAAATATAAAAATAAAAGAGAATTCAAAATATTAATAAAAACTTAGTCTATAAAATAGTATTAATATAAAATGTGTCTGTTAGAAAAGCATTATAGAAATCCTAAACTTTAATGCTCATATTTAGCAAAATGCATCGGTGCACTATTTTTAAGGAAAACATGTTTGTCATAATTT
Source organism: Carassius gibelio (assembly GCF_023724105.1). NCBI lineage: Eukaryota > Metazoa > Chordata > Actinopteri > Cypriniformes > Cyprinidae > Carassius > Carassius gibelio. The sequence continues at coordinate 10,229,175 of NC_068400.1, read as the reverse complement.
TATATGTGACCCTGAAGCACAAAACCTTTCTTAATATCCTAATGATTTTTGACATAAAAGAAAAATTGATCATTTTGACCCACACAATGTAATGTTGTCTATCGCTACAAATATACCCCAGAGACTTAAGACTGCTTTGGTGCTGCAGGGACTCATTTAGTGTGTTCGGTCTTGAGTCAGATCTACATGTAGTGTGTGAGCACACCAGTCATCCTCAGTCGGTGTGCGTCTGTGACTGTCTTCAGAGAGAAGCTGAGAGCGGAGCTGAAGTCCTCAGAGCTGGACAAACAGACGCTGGAGTCCAAGCTGACCTCCTTCCAGATCTACGGCCAGGACTTTGAGGCTCTCGCAGAGGAATATTCCAGACTCCGGCAGGAAATCGCCACCAAATCCTGGGCGCTGAAGGAATTCTCCACATGAGCAACGCTGAAGCTAATCCGATCTCTCTTCAGTTCTGTCCTGCTTTTCAATTCATTTGTTATTCTGGTTCATCTAATGTTAGTTTAATAAAAAAAACCCTGTCTAAATCAATAAGTCCACATGGAGTCAGAATCGACTGTCACCTGCTGTATTAATAAATAAGACAAATTTGATTTGTTTTCTTGATGTTATTAGCATTATTTTACTGATATCTGGCTTCTACATTGAATAAATACATGAGTAGTTTGTATTCTGAGTTAATAAATTACATTTTAGACATAAACAGGTAAACGTGGTTCTTTTGTAATATCAGAGTTTTCTAGAATTTTTGCATCAATGCATTTTTAGAAAAATGTATTGTTTTTATCATTACTTTATTTTATTATTATTATTATTTACCTTTTTTGCTGGTTTGGATTTTCAAACTTTTGAAACTACTTTTTTTTTTTGTAAAGAAGTATTTTAAGATTTACCTTACATAAATTTAAAGATATATCGCGTTAAAACATTAATTCTTTCATTATTTTATATAAATAAAGTATAGTTAAATATATACAATTCTTAAATAATTTAAATAATATTTAAGTTTGGAAAATTAATCTTTTAATATTACAGTATTATATTGTTAATATGTGGTATAGTCAATAAAAGTACATAATTGTGTTTATATTATATTTTTAAGTTGCTCCGCCCCTTTAGGGAACGCGCTGTAAGACGGAAGTGACGCTCTCGCTAAAGCAACGTCAACTTCCGCTAAGGCTGCACGCAGCGGGGTAGAGTTGCTAGCAGAGTTGTATTTATTATATTTTCAGCGATTGAAATGGATGTGGTTGTGTATATAGTGGCTGTGGTTATTCTGCTCGTTCTGATCGTGTTTGCTGTGAAGGTTCGTGGACGGACTGAAGAAGGTGAGTGAACTACGGACATAAAACCAGTATGATTCGTGTTGATCAAAGCTGGTTTTACTGTATAAAGACTCTTAGTGGAGGGTTTGATGTGCAGTCACTGCATTTTAAGAATTAAATCCCCCCTTTCCTAAAATGTAACGGAAACTATACGTTCAAGTTTACAGAAGTGCTGTCAAAAGATTAGCCGCTTCCAAAATAAAAGTCTTTGTTTACATAATATATGTATGTGTACTTTGTATATTTATTATCTATATAATTACACACACACAAACAGTTGAAAATGTATATTATTATATATAAATATATTTAATATATACATATAACATAGTTTTCTTAAATGTACACATGCATACGTTTGTATTAATATATAAGTAATAAATATACACAGTACACACAGATATATTATGTAAACAATGGATGCGATTGATGGTTTGACAGCGCTAGTTGACCCATTCTTGGAGTATTGTTTTAATTAAATCTAATAGAAATATCATTCCAGAGTAGTTTTACTTTTAGTTAACTTTCACTCCCTAAAAACATATTTTGTATAATCTTGTTTTCTTTTTTAATGTTCTGTACACTTAGTAGAACAGATATTTTCAAACTGGGGTGTATTAAAAAGTTAACAAAAAAAAAAAAAAAGTTAAATAAATACAAATTTTATTCAAATAAATGCATAAGCAGTTAGATGAAAATATATGGATAATAGAATCATAATTAAATAATACAACTTAGATAAAAGATACAAATAAGTAACCAAAAAAATATAAGAAAGAAAGAAAGAACACAATTTTCAGAATAGTAAGATATTGTGTAGAATGCTTTTTCCAAATAATATTTCTAAAAGGTATACGGCATACATTATACCAGTTTAAATGAGTTTGAAGTGGGGTTCTACACACACATTTGTCTCCCTGAAGCACAGAAGCAGTCATCAGTGTCACAGTTATATTTTTAGAAATAGATAACAATACATTGTATGGGTCACAATTATACATTGCTCTTTTATGCCAAAAATCATTAGGATATTAAGTAAAGATCATGTTCATGAAGATATTTAGTAAATTTCCTACCATATATATATCAAAACTTTAATATTTGATTAGTAATATGCATTGCTAAGAACTTCATCTGAACAACTTTAAAGATGATTTTCTCAATATTTAGATTTTTTTGCTCCCTCAGATTCCAGATTTACCAATAGTTGTATCTCAGACAAATATTGTCCTCCGAACAAACCACACATCACTGGAGAGATCATTTATTCAGCTTCAGATGATGCATAGATCTTGATTTAAAAAAAAACTGACATTGAAGACCTGTGTCACAAATATCTAGCTATCTGTCTTTTAAATGTTGAATGACCCCAGCTCTTGAGCTTGTCTGTTTTCCAGCAGCTGATGGTGAAGATGGTCAGAATGTGCCCCGAGCCGTGGCCCGTCCTCAGCCGGCACAGGAGCGTCCAGCAGGAATGCCTCGGCGCCGCAGAAACCTGCACAGCAGAGTGAACGTCCAGCGCGCGCAGCAGCCGGCAGACAACGGTAAACATGTAGCAGATAGCACATGCAGAAGAGGGTGCTACATTTATTGCAAATGTCATTTTAGGTTCATTCAAGGCTAGACACTGCAGGCAAAACCAGTTTTTTTTTTCATGCACTGCTCAGTTTTGACCAATTTTGCTTCTCTATCATGTCTTTTTTTCAGACCAGTGTAAATGAAAATGCACATTTAAGTGTTTCTTTTATTGCACTTTATCTTTTTGTGTCTTTAGATTTCAATTCCAATTTATATCGTTTGTAATGTTTTTTTCTTTTGCACACACCAAATATGACATTTTATTCCCCGGTATATTCTGAAGGTCTGTACATATATTATTCACACTTATTTTGTACAACATTTGATTTCTAAAAAAATGGTGAAAAGGTTTTTTATTAACAGTATTTTCTGATTTATGGAGTGATAAAAAAAAACATTACCTTTAATATGTCAGTAAAATTAAACAAGAACCTCACTTTAACAAATCTTCAGATTTCTGTTCAGGAAATGTATGCAAATGAGTGCATATTTAATTAGATAAGGCCTCAATTGCATATTTAAACAACATTCCAGAAAACTTGTAATATAAAGCAATTGTCTTATATTGTCTGTGATTTTGGATACAGTCTTAGTATTTCATAGAAGACTTCTAGATTTGTCCCTAAACTCTAATCTCCTCAGAGGACAGTCCTGTGGAAGCGGATGAGGATCAGGACGATGGACTGCCATCTGAGGAACGTCCTCAAGCCGCTGCTAAAGTCGGAGCGAAGAAACAGAAGAAGCTGGAGGAGAAACAAGCACGGAAAGCTCAGAGAGAGGTTACAATGATGCTGCTACACCTCACCTTTCACCCGCATCAGGAGACTGGTCATTAATGTGTGTGTGTGTGTGTGTGTGTGTGTGTGTGTGTGTGTTTTAGGCCGAGCTGGAGGAGCGAGAGGAGAGGAAGAAGATGCAGGAGCTCAGAGATCAAGAGAGACAGAAAGAAGAAGAGAAGGAGAGACTGCAAGAGCAAAGACGGGTCAGTATATATCGCCAAGGCTGATATTATTGACCAAAGTTTTTCTGTCTGGCCTATAAGTGTTGCAAATAGGACTTTTATTTTGACAGCACCTGAGCGCTGATGCACAGAAGCTTCCATTCTTCATCTGCAATCATTTACTGACTTTGTTTAACAGTTCTTCTAATAATTAAAATAATACTTTTTCATACACATAAAGCATTAAGCACCTCACAGAGTCTTCATGCGCTGCTCAGTTTTGCTTTCATCTCATGTCTTCTTTCAGATATATATTTATTATTATTTTTGATTTGCAAACCCTACTGCAATATGAATTCAGCATCAATAAGTTGCTATTCAAAGTATAAATCTCTAATTCATTCTTATTGTTTTAGTAAATATTAATAAACATACAAATACAAAAATAAAGATTCAATTCCAGTGCAGGAATAGTTATGCGTGTGTTATTAAAGCAATAAGCCCCAAGAAGCCGTGGTTTACAGTGAATTTATAACCGCTGAGGGGCGTTGTTAAAAAAATAAATTCACTGTAAACCACGGCTTCACTGGGTTATTGCTTTTATAAAACTGTAATTCCATGTATGTACTAAGGTTTCACAAAATAAAACGGAGCATATAAAGTGTATTCTTCCACCAAACAATGTAGCTCCTCAGAATCAGTTGTGGTTGCTACAAAATGTGGTTGCCGAGCAACACACAAATGTAAACAAAGGTGTGTGTTTGTAGAGTAATTCACAACAGCTTTGATCACGGCTCAGCCAATCAGAATCAAGGACCGGAACTCTCTGCTTTATAATAACCGTTTTTAAACGATATAGTGTGATTCTATATAGACCTCTGTGGGCTTTATATCAGCCACTGCTCCAACTGCTCTCTGAAATAAAAACCCACGTTCTGACCACGTGTCAGCGCTGCTGTATGTGTTTAACTCCAGTGCCATTTAGATCAGTGTGAAGGTTCCCCAAAGCCGTGTGTTCCTCTCTGTCCCAGGAGGAGGAGCTGCAGCGGTCCCGGGAGGAGCAGGAGCGGAAGGAGGAGGAGGAGTACCTGCGGCTGAAGGAGTCCTTCGTCATCGAGGATCAGGGAGAAGCAGAGGAGCTCAGTGAACAGGAGGTACGTCTCTCTTCCTGCGTCCGCTTCACTTCCTCTGCATCACTACTCATCTCCTGTTTGTGTGTTTCAGTCTCGCAGCCTGCTGCAGGAGTTCATCCAGTATGTGCAGGTAACACCTGCGTTCAGATTACAGCTGCTGCATTGAGATTTGTGAGACAAAATAGTGCTCTTTAAGTATTTTATAGAACTGTACTTTTTTTTAACCTGAGTAGATGTAGTGGTTTATATTATATATATTCTTTATATATACCTTTCTTGATAATACAGTAAATGAAAGTCTTTATTAATGGAAGATATAATTTATTGTTTTCTTTTTTTTAAAGTTGCTTTTTATTTGGAACTGAATGCATGTGATAAAATTCAGGAATCAGTCAAAACAAGAATGATAAAACATTATATAGTTGTAAAACTAAAAAATGAAAAGTGCTTGATAATGTATAGAACTGTATGTAGTTGAAGTTTATTTACATTTTGCTTTTGTAAGATGAATCGTGGATCTGACTCTGTTTCTCTGTCCGATCAGACATCTAAAGTGGTTTTGTTGGAGGATTTGGCGTCCCGCTTCAGCATGCGCACACAGGTCAGTGTTCACAGCTGACCTCTGACCTCTGAACACGGTGCTTTTAGATGATTGTTGAAGGTGTTTCTGTTTGTCAGGATGCTATTGCCAGACTGCAGGACCTGATAGCAGACGGCTCCCTGACAGGTGCGTGTGTCACTCGATATAATTCTGTTCTGATCTGAAGAAATAACTTTACTCCAAAACATGTTTAGAGTCTCTTACTTGCTTTAGATGAAACTAGGAAACGAAGGAGATACATTAAAGGACATCTGTAAAAATCTCTAGAATTTTAATCAAATATCATTTTATTTTTATTTATTTAGTTTGACAAAATAATATTTTTTAATTAGTTCACTAAAGTATTGAACTATTTTAAATCTTATTTTTTAGTTTAATTTGATGAAGAAAACCTAGTAATAAACTAGGTTGCAAATGCAGTGGATACACATAAAAATAAATAATTAAAAAAAATTGAAATGTTAAACTTTCTTAAAATATCAAAATCCAAAATAATTTAACATTTTAAATGTACAAATATTTTATCTACTACTTAATTATTTAAATAATCCCATACATCAGTATTTGAAGAGAAAAGGCATTATTTCTATATTGATTTCAGTCAGTCCCAGTGTTATGTTAGTATCATTAAGATGCTTTTATAGTTTTATTGATACTTTGAATCCGTTTTTAGTTTTATATTTTCTGTTTTCAATTTTGTTTATATTTGTTTTATTATATGTTTAAGTAGTTTTAATAAACTCTTATTTTTAATTTAATTGTATTTATTCTATTTTAGTAAATCAAAAAGTAAATAAAGTATTTATTTATTTTTTTCAGTTAATGTAATTTTTTTTTTAATGCTTTTGGTGTCAGTTTAATATTTTTATTATAATGCCCCTGGCACATTTGAGGCAGTACTAGGGCTGTTCACATTCTGTCTGAATTAGTCTAATTGCAAACACACTTTGATGTGTGTTATGAGATCATAAAGCATCTGGAGTGTACCGTGTCAAAGTGAGCGCTCCAGTATAAGCCGATGTGTTTGTGCAGGAGTGATCGACGACCGAGGGAAGTTTATTTTCATCACGCCGGAGGAGCTGGACGCTGTGGCTCGCTTCATCAAACAGAGAGGAAGAGTCTCCATCTCTGAACTCGTTCAAGCCAGCAACACCCTCATAAACCTCACGCCTGAGCTCCAGACCAATGCATGAATAAAGTGGCATGCATGAGATCTAATGCCTAATGTCCCTTATGTCACCCTGTAAGCATCGTACAGTAGGGATGGATGTGTCTAGTATTGTCTGAACCACTTTAAGAAATAGCTTGAGGTGAGAAGAATTGTTTTCAGTGGCAGAGAAGGAGTTTTTATTTCACTGATGTTGTACACACACTTCCCTCAGTCCTGCTTTGGATTAAAGTGTCTGCTAATGCATACATGTAAATTAAAACAAGCAATTTTAAGACTTTGTATATTTTTCTAAGTCTGCAATATTTCGGTACATAGAAATGCTGTTTGTTGATCTATTAAATGATTCACAAACAACTGAAAAAGTCATAAATATTTATTGTTTAGACACTATTCTAGTTATTTCCTCTCACTGTCAACTGTCCTGTTGAATAAAAAGCAAAAAGCACAAACTGCGGTTTATTTTATTGTATCAGCAGCTCAAACAGAGCTTTTATTGTGTCTTTTCTCATTATACATGCTTTCTTTAAATTACTGGTTGTCTTTATTTTAGTTCTACCCAGTGTTTTCCTTAGAGAGAATCAGAAAGCATGTAAAAAATATTAAATAAAAGCTGTTTACAAAAATGTACAGACTTTTGAGACATAATTAGGTATTTCTGAACTGCGAAATTAAAAACAAAGGCTTTTTTTTTTTTTACATTTAAACTACATTTTTAATAATATTCCCTATCATAAAAGACGTAAGTGAAAGAAAAAAAAACTTGAGACCACAACGGGAGAAATAAGGGAAAGCATGTAAACCACAAAATATAGCAGTCACAATTAAATCTTAATTCATTTAATTTAGTTTGTGATTAAATATTTATTTTGGAATTTTAGTCGTCAACACAGCAACAGCCATTGTAAAAACACTTCATATCAGCAGCTTTCATTAAGTACAGTTAAAGGTGGACTTTGAAGCTTGAATCATAAATTTTTGTCTGATCGAAATGTCTAGAAATCTAATTCTGAGCTGTAGAAGTCAGTCGTGATGTATTGTGTGCGTTGAGCCGCTAGAGGGCGCTGTGTGATCAGAGCTGCGCATGCGCAGTGTGCCTCATGTACTTCATGTTGCTTCTGTTCCGCGTTTAATCCGCTGCGATGAGCTTTTATTTACTGGGTATTTCAATAACATGAGCAGCGTTTTTAATGTAGACAGACTGATTGTCTTTATGTCAGTCCAGGATGAGAGTGGCAGATTATCGACGCTTTGTTCAGCGCGCAGAATTAATATGCATCAAATCATAGCTTTTATAATCTCTCGAGGGATTCTTCGACTGTAACTGTTAAGGTGAGAATAGAAACATCGTTTTCATTCAGTGACGTCACGCCGGACTGCCAGTATTGTTATTAAGTTACAGTAAAGTACCGGGGCTAGTTGGTGTCATATATATGATAATTAATAATTCTCTAAAATATATATGTGACAACTAGCCCCTTACATGATTGCACTTTCATGTGTGTCAGTCTCAGGCTCATGTGTGTTTCATTGCTCTTTCTCCAAAGGTACTCTTTTTATGAGGAACCATAAACACTCAAAGTGTGCAACAGCATTTAATAAAGTCACCTAAAGAATCAGGTGAGACATGCATTTTGTCTTTGAGTCGTTTCTACAGAAGATCCATTAATCAGTTTTTGTCTTCTCATGTGCTCATGTTGTTCTCAGATCAGCATGACCCTGGTGTTGACCCCTGCGGCTGTGTGCCAGTGCTTCACGCTCGTGTCGCTGTGCACGTCTATCGCTGATCCCAACTGGATCCAGGTCCAGAACTGCTCTGATTCGAGCAGCGGTCTCATCTACGGTGTGGCCTTCACTCTACACGCATATCAGAATCTGACAGACACAGGTGTGATCTACAGCTCTGTTCATTACTGTGTGAACACACACACACAGATCATCTCAGATCAGGATGAGTGTGTTTCTTCATCAGGTTTGGAGAAATGTAGCACTGCATCAGTGTCTCATCAATGGATGCTCTGCAGTGAATGGGTGCCGTCAGAATGAGAGTCTGATAAAAACATCTCAATAATCCACAGCACTCCAGTCCATCAGTGAACATCTGGAGAAGACAAAACCTGAAACACATCCAGCATTAAGATGATTTTAACTCAAACACATAGAGTCTATAATCCATAATAACAGTTCCTCCAGTGAAAAAGTGTTCTGTCTGAATCAGGAGAGAAATCTGCACAGATCAAGCAGCGTTTAAACAGATCTAAACTAATCTGTGAGAGACAACAGCAGATGCACTTTTTCACTGGAGGAAGTGTTATTATGGATTATAGACTCTAAGTGTTTGAGTTAAAATCATCTTAATGCTGGATGTGTTTCAGGTTTTGTCTTCTCCAGATGTTCACTGATGGACTGGAGTGCTGTGGATTATTGTGATGTTTTTATCAGACTCTCATTCTGACGGCACCCATTCACTGCAGAGCATCCGTTGATGAGACACTGATGCAATGCTACATTTCTACAAATCTGTAGTTTGAAAACATTTACCTTTTTTAAATGAACTTTTCTTTTAAGCCTTTATTTTACAAAGTCAGCGTTTTGAAATCAAAATCTGTTTTTCAAGCGTGGCCTGGCCAAAACAACATCATAACACGACAACAAACATAAAATAAATGTGACAAACTATGCATAAAGCGTTGACTAAAAGCTCTTTGACTCTAGTTCTGGATTGTAAAATATGAGTTCCATGAATGTAATCCTGTGCATGCAGCGTGATGAAGTGTAGTGAAGGGTTTTGTCTGGTTGTGTCTGCTGGAGGTCCGTTGGGTGGGCTGCACGGATGGGGAATGTGGCTGCTGTACTCTCTAGCTGCTCTCTGCTACAGCGCCGTCCTGTTTTCCAGTTCCTCGTTCCTGCTGGATTTCCTCGGAGCCGCTGTCACTCGCTCGAAGCTGGTGACGTCTCTGCACACCTTGACAGGTGCCTCCCATTAAACCTGAGCTCACTGCACCGATAGGAACATGGGAAAAGGATTCAGAAGTTGTCAATAATTGTCGCATTAAGAATTATTTTTTTGTTTCATAACTTAGTATGCATCAAGGCAAACCAGTGTTTTTGTCATGCACTGGTCCGTTTTTGAGGTGTGTTCATATTTCAGGAAGGAAAACTTCTAAAACATGCATTTTTAAGTGTTTATTTTATTGCACTTTATCTGTTTGTCTATATGTACATTAAATTCCAGAACATATCTTTAAACAGTTGCTTCTGTCACATGCATACAGAAAACTTTACATATTCATTTTATTTGCATATTCATATATCATCCACACTGATTTATTTAACATTTTACTCCTAAAGTCATACTGAAAATGTGTTTTATTTTCTGGCTGTTGACAATACGTTCTAGTTTATGGAGTGATAAAAAAAGAAATCTAAAATATGATAACAATATCAAACAAGAATTTATAATCTGGCTTTTTCCAGTGGGGATGTATGCGAATGAGTGCATATTTAATTAGATACTTAATCATATGCATATTTAAATGTACAAACTTGTAATACAAAGCAATTGTTTTAATGCGCTGTCATTAATTAACTAGCGGAATATCTATTCGTTAAAATATTGTACCATCTTAACCTGTGTTCAACCTTATGTTTAAATGCCAAAATATTTACTTCATTTAAATTTTTTGAACAACTCATTTGCATGTTGACAGTTCTTTGATGTTGTTTAATGATCAAATTACATGCAGCTAAACAAATGATTTCATCTTTTTTCTTAAGTGTTTTGTTTGGATTGTTTTATTCTTAAATTATTTATTTTAATTTATTATTTTTATGGCACACTTCCCACCCCTTAATGCATTGAACAAAAAAATCAGTTCCACGTTCCGTCATTTTTGTATAAAAATGTCTTTACTCTTGGTGGTTTGATCAGATGAGTCAGGAAACAGAAATACTGAGAGTCTTCGAATGTGAACCGGATGTTTTTAGTAATGTGTGTTTTCTCACATCTCTCCTCAGCGTTCATCGGCGTGATGGTTGTGTGTGTGTGTGTGGCCTGTATGAGTGTGATTGAGCACAATCTGCAGCGAGCGAAGAGTCAGACAGAGAGGCTCTGCATGTCTGCAGGAGAAAGCTTCTACATCGAGGTGTTGGGCCTGCTCTTCTCCCTCCTAGCGTGCGCTTTGGCCCTCAAGGGTCGTCCTGTACCCATCAGGACCTGCGAGTACCTGAGCGTGGATGGAGCGGACGGAGACACGGAGCCTTTGATTGGTGGAGCTGAGAGAGAGGAGTAAACACACAGGGTTACACACTTCATTTCTAACATCTCAGAGCACGTACAGAATCAGCTCCTTCTGGTTCATTATTGTGAATCTGAATTGAGTTGATCACAGTGTACAGGATCTCAACTAACAGGGAACGTTCTAAAAATGTTCCGTTGAGGTTCCTTCAATGTCATGAACAAGCGTTCCTCCAGGAACATTCATGGAATGTTTGTTTTGTTGTTTACTAATGTTCTCAAAACGTTAGCACATAAACGTTATTTATACATCATCTTCTGAAATGTTTAAGTGAGGTGTTTTCTTTTTAAATGTTACTAATTGTATCAAAAACATTCCGAGAACATTCAAAAGTAACATTCTCCTCATTATTAAACGGAATGTTGTTTTTTATGTTTGAATGACCAAGAAAACTTTACATTTTAAATCTTCGGAAATAACATTTTCATAACTTAATTGCTACATCAGCCAAATGTAGTTTGGATGTGTTTTTGTTAGCTGGGATGTGGAATTGACAGGAATTGTTTATTTAATTACATTACAATTAAAAGTAATTGAACAAAACAGTGAAAACATGTTTTTTGTTAAACTATGTCATTCTTTCAGACTAAATGTGACTATTTGTTTGCTGATATGCAGAATTAATTTTTCAGAATTGATTTGAAATTATATTTTGAAAGCACCACAGACTCTATTATTAATTCTCACGGATAAACTGGAGAATTCTGGAGTTTATACCATAATAATCCATAAACTCACATTTAACCTGGCGGGACTTTACAATTAAATTCATGTTAATAATAAATGACATTCAGACATTTATAAGTGTGACTTAAAAAAAACATTTTCCCCAGCTGCTGTATATGAATTAAATTCACATTTCTTAATTCTATAAATATTAGTAACATCATCTAATGTTTCTTAAAACGACCTAAATGTTTTGTGATGAGTTTGTTTATGGGACATTTGCAGTGAAATATTAAATGTCTTAATGAATTTAATTCCATTTTAATTCTATTTAATTGGCAATTCTGTATCCTGTTTGCTTCATCAATTCATATTCAGTTCATATTCAATATTCACCATTCGGAGCCAATTCTATACAAACTATCTCAGTTTTTATGTCAAAATCTTTAATATTCAGTATATACATAAATATGAATAATTCATAAAACTCAATATAATCTAGTTGCCCAGGTTAACTACAGTGTGAACAGAAAGTGGACTGAGACCTGATGAACATCCAGATGTGATCAGAATCCACTTTCTACTCCACATGCAATGTGAATGCAAACAACTGAATTCTTTTTCACTTCACTTTTTGACTCGAGTGTGAAAACGTACATATTTAGGGTAGTTTATATTTTATTGGCGATCAGTGGCGTAATTTCTGTAGAGAAACTAGTAAACAGATCAAACATCAATCCTCAACGTGTCTTGAGCTTCCTGGAAGAGCTTTTATTTGTGACATAATTGTAAAAAAAAAAAAGCATCAACATTACATTACATTTAATTTAATTTACATTTAATTTATTCGTGAGTTAAACCTTGCAGTTTCTTTGTATTCCCTCTTTTAACCAGAATCATATTGCACCATTTTTCTCCATTTATTTGATATTCTACTACTTTTCTGGAGTTATGATGTTGAACTCCACCTCATGTTGTTTAAACCCTGAATGACTTTCTTTCTTCTCATTGACTGGAAGATGATCAGCGATCAGTGACTTAAACAGGTTTCTGTTCCACAGTTATTATAGTTAACTAACACTAATATTAAGATAGTTAAAAAACATTGTTACTTTGAAATTAAGGTTACAAGTAGCGGAACATTTCAGATAGTTTCCAGAAAATCTCAGTACATTTAAAGATTTCTGGAAAGTAAACCGTACTTGAGATAAAATAAACATGAACTGAAATGAACAAGTTGCCAGGACAACATTTCTGGTTTTTTAAAATAATAAATAAACTAAAATTAATAAAATGTAATCAAAACATACAGATATTTGTATGAATTTTTTAAAATTGCAAATGCATGCAACAAAATGACTAAAACCTGTAGTGTTTGTAGTATTTCAGTTGACCAGACACATGTCAAACACTGTGAAGTTTAAATACTGCGTTTATTTATTATGTACCTATATATAAATACAGAAACATATACTACCACTCAAGAGTTTGGGTTCAGTAAGACTTGTAATGTTTTTACAGAAGTCTCTTCTGCTCATCAAAGCTGCGTGAATTTGATCAAAAATACAGAAAAATGTTTTTACAATATAAAATACTGGTTTCTATTTTAATATCATTTAAAATATTAATTATTTCTGTGATGCTCCGCTGTATTTTCAGCATCATTCCTCCAGTCTTCAGTGTCACATGATCTTCAGAAATCAGAATAATATGATGATTTATTATCAGTGTTGAAACTGTTGAGCTGCTTCAGATTTTTATTTTATTTTATTTTATTTTTTGGAAGCTGTGATCCTTTTGTTTCAGGATTCTTTGATGAATAAAAAGTTAAAAGAAGAGTGTTTATTTAAAATAGAAATATTTTCTAACAATATACAATATACAGTTCACAAGTTTGGAGTCAGTAAAGTTTTATTCTTTCTTTTTTTGAAAGAAATTAAACTTTTATTCAGCAAGGATGTGTTAAATTAATAAAGATTTATATTGTTAGAAAACGTTTCTATTTTGAATAAATGCAGTTCTTTTTAAACTTTTAATTATCAAATAATCCTGAAAAAAGTATCACAGCTTCCAAAACAAAATTTAACAGCACAACTTTTCTTTTTTATGATTAATTGATTATTAAGATTAATGGAGATCATGTGACACTTTATACTGGAGTAATGATGATGGAAATACAACTGCACATCACAGAAATAAATAATATTTTAAAGGATATTAAAATATAAACTTTTATTTTATATTGTAATAACATTTTGCAAGATTTCTGTTTATTTTCTGGATTTTTGATCAAATAAACGCAGCTTTGATGAGCAGAAGAGACTTCTTTAAAAACATTACAAGTCTTACTGAGCCCAAACTTTTGAGTGCAAGTGTGTGTGTATATATATATATATATATATATATATATATATATATATATATATATATATATATATATAATGTTTATATATTAAATATATTTATATATAATATAAATTATATGAATATTAATATATACATGCAAATGTTTTGAAAATATATACTGTATGTGTCTGCTTTTATATAAATATGCACAGTGCACAAACGTATATGAACAAAAACTTTTATTTGGGATATTTTTGAGTCTAAAGAGGATTTATACAGTTTGTGTTACATTTATATTTGTGTGAAGCCATTTTTGATTTAATGTAATATTTAAAAAAAAATAATTTATGTTCCGAAGTTGATCTATCATCACAATCCTCTGTGATCTGGACTGATCTTCCTGTTGAAAATCCATCTCACTAAATGAACTGCCGATGACTGTGGAATCATGGGAAGGGAAGCCGAGCTCCGCTGTGCCTTAATTTCTCAGCTCTCTCTCTCTAATTAGACTCCATCCAGCACCTCGTTCTCCGTCAGCCTCCGTCACATGACACCAGCTTCTGCTCCAGTTGGATGGAGACCATCACCATAGTAACCTTGAGAAGTTGTTGATGTCACCAATGAATTTGTGAATGGAGAGAGAGAAAGACTTGATGGCTTTATTATAATGTGATGTTTTTGTGAGTGTAAGTGTGAGTTATGCATGTTAAACCATGGAGAAAAATGATGTTAAACTGAATGAAAGCTGTTAATTTAGTACTGATATTTGCACTGAACCCTATGTATGTATTTTGAGGAAATGTCCAAGCATTGATCATCTCAAATGTTGTGAGTTTGTTTTTAAAGCTGTGCATGCATATAATATCATCAGCATTCATTCTGATTTTGTTGTTGAAGCCTGTTGGATTCAAGTTAACTGTTGTAAAATACTTATTTGAATGTTTAAATAAAGATAATGCTTTGAACAACACAGCAATCCCACTTTATTTCTTTACTAATGGTAAAAACAGCAATGCTTTCACTTTGTGATCATTAGTTAATGAATTAGTAAACATGAGCTGATTATGAACGATATATGTTTTATATCATTTATTAATCATTAATTAATAAAATTACATTTGTTCATGTTAGTTCACGGTGCATAAAGGTAACATACATGACTTCTATTTAAAAATTGATTATTGAATGTAAAATATTTACATTTATTGTAAACAAATGAAACCACATAACTGCATGTCACTTTGTTAATTAGATAATTGTTTTACAGTTTCAGTTTGACTAACTGGTTTAAAAGTAGAATTAGAGTTTAATTTCAGCTTAATATAGACAGAAAAAAGAGAAATGAAGCAAGAAAGAGGTTTGACAAAACTATTAAAAAAACATTTAATAACAGTCTTCACATTAACAAATCACATAAACATAACATTTAAAAATTAAACCCAGATTTCCATCATAAATAATACACAAAACATCAAGAAAGAAAGAAAAACTTCTTGAGATCAAGTCTAAGAAGATTATCTTGAATGTAAGTGCAGTTCATTACTTATTATTATTAGCCTAAGAAGAGAGTGTATAATTTAAGACATGTTAGAGGAACATAATTTGTAGATATTATTACAAAAATCTTTATTTTTATTTATTTTGTTAGCCTTTCAAAAATCTAGAAGAAGAAAAAAACATTCTTAAATATTTTTGTGAACACAAAAGACTTTATGGTTCATTTAGGAAATAAGACAATTGCAATTATATTCGTTGTTAGTGTTATTATTTTATTCGTGGGGAATCCTTATAGTATGAACTGATTAATTGTCGTTTTTCTCGTATAATCGTTTTATAAGGCCCTCGCCGAGCAGAAGGGGGCGTGTCCGGTCGCGTCCAAAAGGGGCGGGGCGCAGGTGGGTGTGTCTATCAGCTGATGTCTCTCTGTCGCGGGCGTCAGCGGCAGCGCATCGCGCGGCTTCACGCGTTGGTTTACGCCGCAGCATCCGAGCAGAAGGACAGACGGATCCGTGGCGAGACAGTGAGTATGAGACGCGCGCGCTGGATGCTGCTGCTGTCATGGAGGGATGCGGATGCAGTGATGCATCATTTTGCATGAGCGCTAACACGCATTATGTAATGAGAGCGGATGATGCTTCGTCCTGTAGTCAGGTGAACGCTGGACCTCCATTGTGCTGCTGCATCCTCGTCTCTCCCTCTGTTAAATGGAGGAACTGCGTTTTATGTTATTATAAACGCAGCCTATTGAATGCATCCAAGCGTCTGCTGGTTAGTAGCATCACTAGGCCCGCATTCACTGTCAGGTGAAGCAGGTGAAGATGCTTTTTAATGCATAATGTGATTCTGATGTCATGTGTTTGTGTACAGGCCTTCATCTCACTCATCACTGTCATTTTCTCCAGTTGTGTGTGTTTGTGTTTTCTTGGAATTGCACTGCGGTGTGTGAGCGCGATGCATCAACACAGTAGTGTGTCATTCTGCTGCACTGCATGTTTACATCCATGCACAGACGTGTATCTGCGTTGATGTTTCTAATGCAGTGATGAGGTTATGCTGTGAATCCGATCTTGCATTTTTGATAGAGCAGCTGAGGGTGATTCAATTAGCATGGTAATCTTTAATGCGTGAAGCATGTGAGCGATGATGTAATGCCTGTGAGTGACTGACTGTGCTGGAGAGGGTAGTAGAGGCACGTGCCAGTGCTGATCTGATCCAGAGCTCTGCTGGACCAGTGATGCTACTGCACAGCATCAGCAGCACTGCTCCAGCTGACGTCTCAATGCGCTTGCATGGATCTGGGAGAGAGTTTATATGAAAACGATCATAGGAGGGCATGCATGTTAATGCATTGTGCACCAAAACACGGTTATGCTTGACACACACCATGCTAGTATCTTCTAAAGGCCTCAGATGTCTGGCTAAATGTATGGAAATCATCCATGTGCATTAAAATGGCATTATAGATCCAAGTGCATGAGACAGATTTTTAATGTTGAATGTTGCTACAGTCTTACACTGTTTATTATATCGATGCATCATAGCGCATTTTACCCTTTCAGAGAAGTACCATGGTAAAATGATGGCATTAAGAGTCAGAAATCTTAATACGAACAGCTGAGCTGCTTTACATTCAGTTTATAGCTCTTTTAATCTTAAAGGAGTATAATTAGTGACTCATTTGAGTCTGTTGTTTCAGCTTTTGTCTTCTCCAGATGTTCACTGATGGACTGGAGTGCTGTGGATTATTGTGATGTTTTTATCAGCTGTTTGGACTCTCATTCTGACGGCACCCATTCACTGTAGACTCAATTAAATGTCAGAATTGAAAGAGCACGCTGTAATTTTTCCTCTAGGATTCTAGTACAATTCATAAATGATTTCATGATTCACAGGAAGAACAAAATAAGCATGTACTTATAATGAATGTTCAGTTTTTTTGAATAAGTTTGACATAAATTGCATTCACACTGCAAAAAAGTTTGGGTGTGTTTGCAATTTATTTTTTTTACAAATGAATGTGGCCACAATCGGAATTGTATTTTTTGCTGTTCATTTGGAAACTGATCCATCACTTTGCTTTTGTTTGCAGGATTTTCAATCAGAATCATTTACAATCAGAATCAGGTCAGATTTGCTCTGTGTTTGGTTAATGTTTAACTCCAGAGATCGAATAATCAGGGTAAAGTTTCGCCGAAGCAGATCTGCGTTGATGTTTACACACAGACACACGTGCTTCATACGACTGTTACCTTAGAGAAGCTCCTCACTCTTTTTCTTTCATTTGTTGGCATGAAAACTTGCAGTCAGTTTCTGAGAGGTCTGATAAACGTTCAGCACGAAGAGCAAGCAGTTCTGCTTTTTTCGGTTCTTGAGGGACGCACGTACTATATGTTGTTTATTTACGACTGTTTGCTTTTTCTAGAAGCTGGTACATGCTCGTCCACATTGGCTGCATTTCTAGTAATGCTTTGTACTAATGCTGTGAATGTAATTTTATAAAGCAGCTTGGTTGCATTCCACTTCACTGCTTTTGTTGTTGTTGTTGTTTGTCTATGTAAACATGCGCTACATATATATATATATATATATAGAAAACAAGCAGTTAGAAAACGCTTAAGTCTTAAAAGGTCATGTTTTTAAAAACAAATAGATAAAATAGAATTAGAATAGAGAGTGCTGGAGTTCAAATAAAAGATGGAAGACTGAACTGCACCTTTAAGCGTTCTGTTATATGGTGTGTTGTGAATAAGGCCACTAACTCAGTGTGTTGTGTTGCAGTGTGTGTGTGTGTGACCCGACTCACTTCTCCTTCATGCCCGTGTGTGCTGGCGCTGTGGGCGGTGGAGTGAAGCGCTCGAGGCTCCTGGGATGGGCAGCGTAGGGAGCGGGGCTTCCAGTCAGCGGCCCATCACAATGCGCAGCGTGGGAACCCGCACCACCCCAAACGGCCCGCTGGCGGCCGCACCGCCCCCCGCCTCGGCCCGCCGTCGCCTCGATGACCGCAGCTTCAGCGCCGAGCGCATCCCCGGCCCCAGCACCAAGACCAAGGGCGTCTCCGCCGACGAGCACAGCTACAACGCCGAGAGGGATTTCCATGCTAGCGCTCGCAACCACGCTGACACCGAGCGCACCGCGGCACACAACACCAACCGCCAGCAGACGCTCAACGGAGAGAGGCTGGTGTCCAACGTGGTGTTTGCCAACGGGGCACGGCGGGAAGGACACAGGCGCGGAGAGAGTTTGGACCTGTGTGGGAACAACATCGTGCTGAACAACGACAAGAACGGCAGCCAAGCTCCACCGCAGCCGCCGCCGCCGCAGCACAAGGACAAGAGCAAAGCCAAACCCGATAATCACAACCCGCCCAACATCCAGCCCGTCTCGGGAAAACTCGAACATGCACAGGTACGCCAACAACGGCCCTGTTCAGGAGGAGATGCTAGCACTGTTTAGTGTGTGTTGTAGTGGCACAATAAAGAACGCAAGAAAATACCCAGCTACGCACAACAAACCATTTAGCCTCACAGCACATACATTCCTGGAAGCCCTCCTTTAGGGAATCATAATTGTGAAATTATGAGATAGCCACTAAATCATAATTGTGAGACAAAAAAAATCGAAATGACGACTTAATCGTAATGTTAAGATTAAAAGTAATATAATTTTGACGTTAAAATTTTAATTACGAGATACAGTAGCTGCTAAATCATAACTATGAGATAAAAAGTCATAATTAGGTCATTAAAAGTTGACATTATGAGATAGCTTCTAAATCATAAATGTGAGTTGAGAAGTCAAGATTATGACATACTGAGTAAAAATGATGTGGCAAAAATGAAATATTAAGTCGTAAGTATGAGATAAAAATGTCAAATTGCTGGTGGTTGAGGAGCTTCTCCCCTTACGTTTAAAGCATTTTGAGTACCCTGAAAAGCTCACGTAAATGTAATAAATTATTATTATTAGGTCATTAAAAGTTGATATTATGAGATACAGTAGCTGCTAAATCATAATTATGAGATAAAAAGTCATAATTAGGTCATTAAAAGTTGACATTATGAGATAGCTTCTAAATCATAATTGTGAGATAAGTAGTCAAAATTATGACATACTGAGTAAAAATTATGAGATAAGAATTTAAAATTAGAAAATACCAAGTCATAATTATGAGATAAAAAGTCAAATTGGTGGTGGTTGAGATTCCTCCCTTCCATGTAAAGCATTTTGAGTACCCTGAAAAGGGCTATATAACTGTAAAAAAATATTATTATTATTATTATTAGGTCATTAAAAGCAGAAAAGATCTATCTGATACAATTGCTACTAAATCATAATTATGAGATAAAAAGTCATAATTAGGTAATTAAATGTTGAAATTATGAGATAATTGTGAGATAAGAAGTCAAGATTATGACATACTGAGACAAAATTATGAGATAAAAATTCTAAATTAGGACATGCCAAGTTTTAATTACTATATGAGATAAAAAGTCAAATTGGTTGAGAGGATTCCCCCCTTCCAAGTGTTTTTTAGTACCCA
The DNA here is from genome assembly GCF_023724105.1 of Carassius gibelio. Lineage (NCBI taxonomy): Eukaryota > Metazoa > Chordata > Actinopteri > Cypriniformes > Cyprinidae > Carassius > Carassius gibelio. The sequence goes on along the minus strand of NC_068400.1, from coordinate 10,209,080 downwards.
GAAAAGCTTTAAAAATTAATTAATTATTATAGTTATTATTAGTATTATTAACTCATTAAAAATTGTAATTATGAGTTAGCTGCTAAATTTAAATTTTGAGACAAGAACTCAAAATGATGTGTTACTTCAAAACAATGAGATAAAAAGAAATAATTATATAATTAAAAGTATAAATTATGAGATTCAGTAGCTACTAAGAGACAAAAAAATATGTCATACTCAAGTCAAAATTATGCAATTAAAATTCTAAATTAGGACATACCAAATCATAATTATGAGATAAAAAGTTCAAATTACATACACCATTAAAGTGTCAAATTATGAAATAGAGACAACAAGGCAAAATTATGACATATAATGAATCTCAACTTTTGTTATAATTATGAATTTTTTACCTTATAATTTATCTCTTAAGTTAAACTTTTTTGGTTATAGTTATGAATATAGTATCTTATTATTTTGGGGTTTTTATGTCATGATTAAAATACTGGTTGAAAAACTTAATTTTAAAAAGCTTAAATGAAAATTTGAAAGAAATGTTGCCTTGCAACTTACTGAAATATGTAGTTTTGTATATATATATACACAATAAAAATGACAAAGAACATTAAAATCAATGCATCAATGAATAAATACATTAATAAAATATTTAAAAAAGGCTAATCAACATATACTTACACTAAAATACAGTTTATATTAAGTAACAAAAACTGGATTCTGTGTTAGAAGCCAGCATTCAGATGAATTTGTGTCTCTGCAGACCAGTGACTCTCTGGTGCGTCCTTCAGCCTTCAAACCCGTGGTGCCCAAGAGCTTTCACTCCATGCAGAACCTGGTGTGTCCCCTCCAGACCAGCTCTGGGACGACCGGTCAGAGCAGCAGCGGCGAGAAGAGCGGACCGAACCAGGACAGTCCCGGGACACACGGCGGTGCAGGCCGGGCCGGACAGGGCAGTCTGTCGGACTCCGGGAGGAACTCTCTGACCAGTCTGCCCACGTACACAGGCTCCAGCTACGGCCCACCGCCCGCTCTCGGACCCCTCAGTGCCTCCACCAGTCACATCAACCGGCTGGGCACCGTCGCCCTGGACAAACTGGACAAGCCGGGCTACCAGAACGGCCTGAGCGCCTCGGACAGCGGCCGCTCCTCCTCAGGCAAGAGCTCCTCCTCGTACCAGCGCCTCAGTCACCTGAGCGACGCTCCCGCGCCCCTGAGACCCTCTCCGTCCTCCGACGACGTGATTCAGGACCTGGAGGAGCGACTGTGGGAGAGAGAGCAAGAAGTAAGTGAGGTGACAGAACTTTGTCAATTCTTTAGCGTTGTGTATGTATCATTTGATGTTCTGAACCTTGGTGCATTTTCTCATCGAAGCTAATTGGCAAGCTTCTTGGTTTTGTTTACTATTTATTATTATTTTTTTAGTTATTTATTTTGTTTATTTTTTTATTCAGTTTTTTTCAATAAAAGTGTCTGACTATGTAAATGTGATGTACTCGCTGAGGCATAATTTTACCATGTTCCACCTTCAAAGTGCATTTGCCACCATGTTTTGTTGGAATTGTTGACAGATTCAATAATAAAACATTTGAAAACTTCATTCATCTTTTAATTTATTTACATTTATTTAATTTTCCATACAACATTGGATATTTTTTTAATGCAATTTTTAAATGCAAAAAAAAAAAATCTAAATGAATAAATTGTGCGCACGATTTAGCAAATCGAGTGAACAAAATAGTAAATCGGTGGAACGCAATAGTAATCATGCACACATTTTAGTACACTGAGGGAACGAATAAGTCAATGGTGTGCACAATTTATTTATTTTTCCTTGCATATCATGTGCGGGGCTCCATACAATTAAAATTTATTTCATTTTGCATACACAAAATTATTAATTTTTTGTTTAAAGCACTATATAAATAAAAATAAAATAAAGGTGACACCATTGGATATTTTCCACTTTAGTTTTACACAAACAGTGGATTTTTTTTAAATACACCATTGGATTGGATCATATATTTTAACTTTGTTTGTATTTATTTATTTATTTTTAACATGTCTTTCATTTTGCACATACACAATTGGATAAAAAATATATATATATATATATATATATATATTAGGCATACAGAATTAAATTTTTCCCTCAAAATAATCTTTAATTTTGCATACATTATCGGATATTTTTAATTTATTACTATTTTTTATATTTCTGCATGCACCACTGAATATTTTTTATAATTATTATTATTCACAATTTAGTTTTTCTTAAAAGAGGGAAAGTAAGTCACAGAGTTTCACTAAGCATAAACAGAACATTTTCACCCTGGAAAGGTCCTTTGGTTTAGCGGAAATGTTATTTGAATATTAATAGAACAAGCATTTTTATGGTTAACAAGGTTTTATTCCAGGAAGTAACATCAACCACAGTAAGGTCACAAACATTCTCTACGCAAGTACACAATTCTGTTGTACATACATGCTCTCCACAGTACATGCATTAGGTTAATATTATTAGATTTCTTTCAGATGTGCTGTTATTATTCTTATAGCTAGACGTAGAAGACGTTTATGCAAAGTGACATGACGTGATAATGAGATCTAGCTTGCATTGTTTGAGACTGTGTGTTGCATGTTTCGGCCGTGCTGCCCTCCTCACAGGTGATCCACATGAGACGTAACCTGGACCAGAGCGAGGCGGCTATAGTGCAGGTGTTCGAGGAGAAGCAGCGCGTGTGGGAGCGAGAGATGGAGGAGCTGAGGCAGAACTACGCCGGGCGTCTGCAGCAGGTGACCCGACGGGCCCAGCGCACCCAGCAGGCTCTGCAGGCACAGATCGCCCGTCTGCAGCAGGACAAGCGGCGTCTGCAGGACGAGATGACACTGCTGCTCGCTCAGAGAGAGGAGCTGGAGAAGAAGTGCTTGGACTTCAGGAAGGAGCAGGCCGATATCCTGCCCAGACTGGAGGAGACCAAGTGGGAGGTGAGAGAGACTTGGACCACAGACGGACTTTTAGTTCGATCCGTAGCCTAAGGCACATCCACTGTTCTCAGCACATCTAAACATCCTTAAATCAACCAAGTCATAATTCTGAGATTAAAAGCCATAATTGTCATTAAAAGTTGAAAATATGAGATATCTTTTGAACCAAAATTATGATGTAAAAAGTCAAAATTATGACATACTCAAAATTATGAGATAAAAAAAAAAATCTAAATTAGGACACCAAATCATAATTATGAGATAAAAAGTGACAATTATGCCATTAAAGTTTTAAATTACGAGATAGCTTTTGAACCATAATTATGAGATAAAAAGTCAAAATTATGTCATATTAAGTCAAGATTATGAGATAACAAAATCTAAATGAGTAAGCACAGAATCATAATTCTGAGATAAAAAGTTATAATTATACAATTATAGTGTGAAATTATGAGTTTTGAACCATAATTATGAGATAAAACGCCAAAATTATGACATACTCAAAATGATGAGATTTAAAGAAAATCTAAAATAAGACACACCAAATCATAATTTAAAAAATATACATTTACTCGAGATGTAAAATGTCATAGGAGAAAAAGACTTCAAATGAAGTGGGTTTATGCTTAAAACGAGAACAAATATGTGACAGTGGATAATAATCTAATTCAAAGGCAAAGCAAGTTTATTTTTCTGACACCACTGATAGAGATTTTGGTTTTTTAAGTGTAAATCTCACTTAATTTTGTAGCATTTTAAAATTAAAGTCTTTCTTTTCCTGGAAGATGGACTAAAATTGTCTTCTGTAAAATACCTTAAAAATGTATCAGTGATTTTATGAAGTCTTATACAACTTCATAAAGTGTATATATATATATATATATATATATATATATATATATATATATATATATATATATATATATATATATATATATATATATATATTAAATATGTATGTTCATAAAATCACTGTTGAAACATAGGATTAGGTTTATGGTTATATTATATGTGTGTGTGTGTGTGTGTGTATTTATATACACACTGTATATTTTGCTCTTATTATAGATGTTAGATGCTTTACATATTTATATATTTATTCGGCATATTTATATATTTATTATATATTATGTATTAAACTGATCTGAACTAATTGTAAAGACATTTTTAAATGTATGTTACAAAAGATTTATTATTTATTAAGATTATCTATTTTAAAAGATGCTGCTCTTTTGATCTTTTCTCCTGGAAAGAATCCTGAAAAAATGTATCATAGTTTCCAAAAAAAAAAAAAAAAAAAAATATTTCCAACATTAAAAACATTATAAATAACAAAGCATCAATAATAATAATAACTGAGCAGCAAATCAGCATTTTATAATGATTTCTGAAGAATCATGTGACTGAAGACTGATGCTGAAAATGATGCTTTGAACACAGAAATAAATGACATTTTAACAGATATTCACACAATACAGTTATTTTCTATTGTAATAATATTTCACAGTTTTTACTGTATTCAGAAGTTGTGTGTGTGTGTGTGATGTGTGTGTGCAGGTGTGTCAGAAGGCGGGCGAGATCTCTCTGCTGAAGCAGCAGCTGCGTGAGAGTCAGGGCGAGGTGACGCAACGCGCCGGAGAGATGGTGGCCCTCAGGGGTCAGCTGAAGGAGCTCAACGCCCAGCTGAGAGAGAGAGAGGAGGCCGAGATCAGCCTCAAAGAGTCCTTCTGCACCAAGACCCTGGAGCTGGAGCGCTGCGAGGCCGAGCTGCAGAGCATGCTGGCCGAGGTACCAACACTGCAGCACTGCAACACAGAAACCAGGGTTGATGTAAACATCATTCAAAAATGTACTGATAATAAACACATCTGTACATTATGATGTTCTTACTGCAACTAACAAATAGTCTAAGTGGTTTACATTTATGAAATTATTAATGCATTGTATGGGTCACAATTATACATTTCTCTTTTATGCCAAAAATCATTAGGATATGAAGTAAAGATCATGTTCCATGAAGATATTTAGTAAATTTCCTACTGTAAATATATCAAAAAATTAATATTTGATTAGTAATATGCATTGCTAAGAACTTCATTTGAACAACTTTAAAGATGATTTTCTCAATATTTCGATTTTTTGCTCCCTCAGATTCCAGATTTTCAGATAGTTGTATCTCAGACAAATATTGTCCTCCGAACAAACCACACATCACTGGAGAGATCATTTCAAGTTGACACTTAATACTGGTTTGTGGTCCAGGGTCACATATATAAAAAATAAAATAAAATACATATATATATATTGCTATGATAACAATTGCTATTTTTATAATAAACATTGCAATTTGATATTTTGCCCAAATTGTGTTTACTTTTTTTTATGAAGTAAAGCAATATTGTAATGCACTACTTTTAAAAGTAACTTTCCCAACACTGGCCATAATGATATTTAATTAATACAAAATTGTCCAGCCCTAGAAAAAAAAGCACAGCAAATGTAGTTTTTTTTTTTTCAGATTGAATTTTAAATAAGAATTGCTGTTTTAATCCGGTGTCTGGTCTCCTTCCTCGTACTGTCAGATGGTTGCAGACGTGTCTTCTAGCGGCTCTGACGTGTCCCTCTCTGTGTCTGTAGGTGGCAGTGCTGCGAGACAAGCTGAGTGCGTTTGAGACGGAGGTGGCACGGCTGAAGAAGGCCCTCAGTGAACTCAGCAGTAGCTCCAGTCGCTCCAGTGAGCCCAGTCTGACCGGTGTGGGTCCGCTGGTGGCTTCCCGAAGCCGAGAGCATCTTCTGTCCCCTCCGGAGACACCCACGTCCCTCCCGGCGTTCCCGGCGCTCCCGGCTCCAGACCCGATGCTCTCGCTGCAGAGCGACGACTCCAAGGCGCAGCGGCAGGATTCGGGCGACCTGCGGCGTCAGCTGGAGCGACTGCAGGGCGAGCTGCGTCTGGAGCGACAGCAGCGAGAGCGACAGGCGCTCACCTTCGCTCAGGAGCGCCAGACCTGGCAGGACGAGAAAGAGCGCGTGCTGAAGTACCAGGCGCAGCTGCAGCTCAGCTACGTGGAGATGCTGCAGAAGAACCAGGCTCTGGAGGAGCGCGTGGACAAGCTGGGAGCCCAGGTCGTCTCGCCGTCACCGCCGGAGGCCTCCGTGTCCGTCTCCATATCCCTGACCTCTCCCACCCCACCAGTGGAGGAGAAGAAGCTGCCGGAGATGCACCAGCTGGCTCCGATGTGGCCCGTGCCGACCCGCCTGGAGAGGATCGAGTCAACGGAGATCTAATGCATCCCTGATTACAACTGCATTCAGTACAATCCAAAAACTGCTTCCGAGGACTGTCCAAGGATGCCCTGCTTGTCTGGGGCAGGTGTGTGGGTTGAGGGCAGGTTCGTTGGGTAGCTATGAGAGCGTGTGTGTGCGAGTGTGTGTGTGTGTGTGTGTGTGTGGCCTTATCAGGAGGAGGTCAGTCGCCAAGCGGGAAACACTCAGGGGATTCACGGACCGTTTCAGCTTTGTGTTTTTACAGGCGCGAGGGTTTAGGCGATTAAGAAGTCACCGTCGCTCCTTATATGATCACGGCATCTTCTGTACTCTCCAGCATTCAAACAATCAAAACTAGAGATCCCAGACTAACACTGCAGTCAGATTCTCTTAAAGTGAAGATCTCGCATGGTGCTCATCACGTTTAGGACCAAATCTCAGTTCCCGTCTCGAGAGTGTTTATGTCGATGTTCGTCGGGCCGCAGAAAGTACACAGAGATGCAGAAGAAATGAAACTGATTATGCATCTCAAGGCTGCATTTAATTGATCAAAAATTTGAGATGTTATTACAGTTTAGAATATCTGTGAATAAATATGCATTGCTGAATTTGCAAAATCCAGTGTCACATGATCCTTCAGAAATCATTCTACACTCTGAAAACAACAACATCAAAAAAGTAATGCAATAGTTTGCATGAATGTTTTTGAGTTATGACAATTTGTAGCATAAACAGTTTTTTAATTGATTACTCAAAAAATATTTTGGTACGATTAATTTAAACATATCTATTATCCATATCTATTTTTTCATCTGATGCAAGCATTTCAGTTTAAATCACATGCGATATTAAATATTTTATATTTCATACTTTTTTATTTTTAAATGTAAAAGTTGAAATTACACGCAGCTATGTAATCAGAATTAAAAAATTATAATAAAAAACGGAATATTAAGTCAAGTCGAAACTTCAGTTTAAAGTACAATAAATATTAAATGAATGCAACGATCTAGATTATTGTCAATAGTTTTCATTTTCATAGACACCATGATGATTTAATTTTTTAGGATTCACAGATAAATAGCATTTATTTATTAAAAAAAATAAATTGCATGACATGATAAATGTCTTCACTGTCACTTTTGATCAATTTAAAGCGTCCTTGATTAATAAAAGTATGAAATCGTACAGACCCTGAGCTTTTGAATGGTAGCGTATCAGACTCAGAATGCATTGTTATGATGCACAAAGAGTTTCTCTTCTCAGAATCCAGTGAAGTGAGCTGATGTTTGCATCCGTGTGCTCGTATAGAGTATGTTTGGAGGCCTGGTGTGGGACAGAGGAGCGCTCAACCCTCCTGCTCTATTGCCCAAAGCAGCGGCGGAGGACGTGTATTCATTTCAACTCAGAACGGACTGTTTCACCTGAATGTCGTTTTTGCCCTTTTCTATGTTTTGAGCAATGTGGAGTAAACTAGACGAGGGACTGGGATTAAAGACAAGTCACTTTGTCAGTGCACTCAGACCACCCTGCTTGTAAACCGAGGTTTGGTTGATGAAGCTGCTTGACTGAAGGACAGCGGCTGAGCCAAAACTGTGCAGAGTTTCCATCTCCAATTCGTCAACGGATTATATTTGAATATGACTTCACATTCTTCCACAAAGAGCATATAATGTGTGTCAATGTATACTTACTGAAAGTATCATTTAGAGTATTTGACTTTGAAAATGTCATATGCAGTAGATTGAAGTGATGATTTAAATGTGTTGAAGCGAGTGCACAGACATGACGAGGAATATCTGAAGGGTTTGTGAAGATCAAAGTGTGAGGGTTGTGTGGTAGTTGACGAATACGACGTGTACTGTTTCTGCAGTGTGTGTATCATGTGTCTTATACAACAGAGCACACTCGGCGTGATACTGTTTCCCACGATGCAAAGTGTATGGCTTGCATTAACAGTGTGATGAATGAAAGAATGGGAATGTTGGTCAAAATGCGAAAAAATTTCATGCAATTACGAGTTTAAATCTTGCAAATCTGACTTTTGTCCTTGCAATTCTGAGCAAAGGAAGAATTACAAGATATAAAGTCATTATCGCAGATAAAAATGTGCAGGAAAGACTGAATTTTGAGACAAAACAAGAACAAAACATCTATTTATATCAATTTGGACTTTCTTTGCAATTCATTTCTTAAAATTGCAAAATATCAGAATTATGAGATTATCGATTGAAAATGATCTTTAAATTATCTCAGGATTCTGTCTTTTTTTTACTTAGAATTATGACTGAATTATGAGATATTGAAGTGATTAATGTGAGACGAAATGTCGGAACAGCGAGATATTAACTAAAAATGTTGATATATAATCTTGCAATATTAATTTTTATTTGCAGTTCTAGCAATTTTGACTTTTCATCTATACATTTTTCTCGTTCAGAATTGTGAAATAGAAACTCAGAAGTTGTGAGAAAAAAAGAGTCAAGGTAACCAAGAATTTTTCTCTTACACTTCTGACTTTTTTACCCAGTTGCATCTTTACATATTGCAATTCTGAGAAAATGAAGAATTGTGAGATATAAAGTAATTATTGCGAGATATAAACTCAGAATTATAAAATATATGATAAACGCATAATTCAGAGATAAAAATTCAAGCTAGTTTCTGCCACGGAATACATCTTATTTTATTTTTTATTCCAAAATTCATACTTTTTTTCTCACAACTACTACTTTGCATTAATATATTTTTTAAATCAGAATTGTGAGATTTTAAAAAATCACAATTACCTTTTAATTTCTTTCTTCTGTTGTAGAAGCGTTCATAGAATGAAACATGCCCTGTACGTTTTTTTTTATGACGTAAAACAGGATACATTGTGCAATGAATAAAAACCAATATGTTGCCTTTTTAATGCAAACGTGTGTAAAAGCATCTAATCAAACTGAGAAGGATCGTATGATGATAGTTCTGTCATCACACTGGAGACAGAAGGTCAAGTGTGCAGTATGTAGTGTGCTCTCTTGTATAGAAACAGCACGTGTCGTATGCATGTATGTTTATGTGAACACGGTTAGATAACAAATGCACTACGGGATCTGACGAGGGACAAACGCTATTGTTTGCTTCTGTAAGTGGTAGACTTTTACAGTACACCTTTTGTCACAAAGTCTTGAAATAAGCTACAGAAGATATTCCATCGAACCAAATCGATATTTCTTTAACCCCGCCACCCTTTTCGGTCTCAGCACTAACAAGCCAGGTTTTCTCTCTTTTGCATAGAAACGAATCTCGGAAACAAGCACAAACATGCATTCAGTAGACATGCAATAGAAAGAGTGACGTGGAGAACTCGTGCCTCTTCTGTCCCATCATGCCATATCTGAGATAATCACTGCAGCTTTATGACACTAGGTGTTAGGAGAGAGAGCTTTAGATGGACGCTGTCTCTGGCCACACTCTTTTGCTGCTATGTGCTTCTTCTGTTGTGTTCTTGCTAGAGACAAAGGCATGTAAATATCACTGTTCCTTCTGTGTACAGAACTATTCTATCCAAATATACCGAGCTAATGCGTGTGAATACTTTTGTGAAGTAATGAGACTGACATGTCAGCTTTTATTTTTCAGAACTATTAATATAGGCTTATAATATACATATATGAATCCTAAAAGCTTCGATGATCGGCTATATCACAGTGACGTCATACAGAGTCCGATGTCTCTTCTCTTTCTGGATGGGTGCGCGCCCCCAAAGGTTTTGTAAACATTTCATTTTTTTTTCTTCCTTTCGTTCTTTTTTCTTTTCTTTTCAGAATTTGCTTGAGAAGAGCATATCTTAGCAAATATTAATTTAAATAATAAAGATGTGAATAAGAAAGTTGTCTCTTCGTGATTTTATTTTCAAATACACCTCCGCGTGCTGAGTACACTTGATGTACAATTACTGAAATTATACAATTATAAAATCTTACACATTTAATTTCCTGACTCCCAGTAACTGAACACGTTATTTTATGAAATGTTGGGGAAAATAAAAACCTGCCAAGTGAACCGAACTACAGCAGAAATAGTTATTTTTAATAACTAATTGCTTACATTATTGTCTTGTTTGTGATTTGTGTTTAAATGTTAGATTTTTTCATTACCACATTTACAAACACTGCTTGGTGTTTTACAGTTACTGTTAAAATAAAAAAATAAAATTTTATACACACACACACACACGTATATATATATAATGTGTATTGTATTGCACAATTACTGTTAGTCCAATAGGCATTGATCATAATATAGCTTACATATTAATATAATGCATTAATTATATTCTTTAATATCTTGAACATTGTAAAAAGCGTTCGGACATTTATTTATCTAATTCATAAATTATTATTATCATTTTTTTATGACAGTACTGACTGTAGCAAACGTCCGTTATCACTGTAAATATATACTTTAAAGAATATAACACAATCTAGAATCTCATAATGAACGAGACAAAATGTAAGCAGTTAATAATAATAATAATTTTTTTCTAAGTATGATCAGTGCTGTTACTGACTGACTGAGCGCGTTTTCTTGTTCTCCTGCGAGCCTCCGTAGCGCACGTGACATCTGCACTCTGCTACATTTCTTTTACTGTCTATGGCTACATGCTGTCAGTGTGGATCCGCACAGAAATGAGTGCTTTTACAATGTGTCTTAATGACATAAACACTTGACTTGAAGAAGAGTGCTTGAAGAATACACGCGCTGAAAGTACATGCATTATTTACTCCGTTATTCGCGCTAAATATGTTTGTTATTTTACATATGAATGTGGTGAATGAGTTGCGCTGTTGTGCGGTAATTCATGTTTGATTAAAGCCGTTTCGCCACACGGAACTCAAGCTTTAAATAACCCTAACCCTAATATATTGAGTATTAGATGCTCTGCTTATGGTCTCAGTTTAAAGTCACCATTAAAAAAAATGAATTATTAATTAATTTTTACATTATTTTAATTATTTATTTATTGCAATATTTATCATACAAGATTACGCACATTATTATTATTATTATTATTTTTATTTCAATCGAAACCCCTCTTAATCTTTAACTTAAAACATTAAATATTAATCACGAGGGAATGATTGCAGTTCTTTTTTTATTTCATGGCATCTTCAGATGTGTCATAATCAGGTTTGACATCAGTGATGATTTTGAATAGGGTTTATATCAGTGAATAGTGACAATATTTTAGACGTCTTGAGACGTCAGAGCCAATGATTGTATAATTTGCCAAAACTTAAGAGATGCATAAAGCATCATATTTGAATGGATTTATTTCCTGTTTTGTAGATTTAACTGAAATATTTCACATTTGCTGCAGCTTTTCTAGAAATGGTGCATAAAAATAATTTAGCCATAATTTTTTTTTTTTGAGCAAACATCAAAGTTGTACCCCCACATAACTGACCATTTCTTTCAAGTTGCTCAAATTTCAAACACTGTTGGCATTCAAATTGAAAACTAAAATGTCCTTTCCAGTGCCTGCTCTTGATGTCTGCGACTGTGCTATTTCATCATGTGGCAAAGTGCCGACTTTATGCCCAAGTGCAACGTGTTTCCATCTTCACATCTCAACGTTTATCATCAAACGTGGAAAATGAAGAGCAAAGTTCTTCACAAAGTCACGGTACAAAATGGCAACGTGGAACCTTCAGAAGTAACTTAATTTCTTGTCCAAACTTGGTCAGATTCCCCAAGAACCGTCCGCGGTCGTAAAGGAGGTGACATGAGGTTCAACTCCTGTGGTACAGCTTGGAGATCCTGCAAAGCTTCATAACGGCACAGTTATTGGATGCACAGAGGGCCCTCGTGAACTTAGGCTTGCCTCAATCACATAGCGTTTTGGGATTGTACCAAATCGAGTTCTGTCGGCGAGCCAGTGAGATGGAGCTTCACCAGTTGCTTCTCGCCGCAGACTTGTGGCGATGCCTCGGTTGAGCTGTTCCTAAGTACCTCGAGAGGCTCTTCGACAACGTGAGCCGAAACCTCTCTTGTAAATAATCAGAGAAGGCAGTAGATGTCCGGATACCCTCATTCAACCCCTTGAGTCCTTACTCATGCGTCATTTGAGCCAGTTGAAGCCTGAAAAGTTGAGTGCCGTTTGCTTAGGCCTCTTCAAATCCCAACGCTCCCTGTCCGAGAGAGCGATGTGCCCTCTTATGGACAGAGTGCTTGTTGTAGTCGAGGAGATGAGTGATGTCAGCATTGTTAATGTAATGAAGCTGATTTTAGCTATCCAGACCATCTCCCGTGGTTGGAGGCCATGGGATCCGAAGTTCCTCGACGTGCCCCGCAATTGGAGGTTCATGGTCTTATGCTTGCTCCGCTCTGCACTCCCGAGATGATCACGTCCTTCTGTCTGTGGCTGAACGAGTACCTGACGTGGTCAGTCGATGCCTGGGTAAAGATGCTGCAAAGATGCTGTGGGCCTTTGGGACTTTAGTAGTCCTTCCCAAACAATGTCCCAACCTTTATCCGTGTCTCACTGCGAACTTACGAGAACGCCAAGTTGAGTTTCAGCGATACCCCGAACATCTTTTGACTGCTCTGCTTGGCCTTGCCTTTGCCGGTCGGTCCCACTTTATATTTGGTGGCCTTAACTACTATGTACTTACATAAAAAAATAAGTACAATGTACTTATTGTGTTCATATTGTATTATAAAACACTTTTGCTGCTATTGAGGTGGGATAGGGGTAAGGTTAGGGAGAGGGTTGGAGGTACGGGTAAGTTTAAGGGAGGGTTAAGGTGTAAAGTATGGGTCAACAGTGTAATTATAAATGTAATTATAGAAATTAAATACAGATGTAGTTACATGTAGTTTTTTTTAAATATAAGTACAATGTAAAAACATGTATGTACACAATAAGTACATTGTACTAAATTATTAATTAAAATGTAAGTACTTAGTAGTTAAGGCCACTTAATATAAAGTGGGTCCTATTCCCCGAAGACCTGCTCAATCTGGCTTTAAGCACAGAGTTTGTCAACAAGGCTTGTAATTCCCAAGACCTTGAGGTGAAGAAAGACTTATTCACATTAGACGGAACGGTAGGCTTGGAGTTCCCCGAGTGACAGTCCCAAGACTTAGTCTTGCAATTCGGAAGAAGTGACCAAACCACTGTGGTATTTACTCAATCGAATTTCTACCAGAAGCCAGAGGTGCCATCTTCTGGGTGGAGAAATGTTTGTGCACAAGCACATGATTCTCCCGCACTTGCGCTCGATTGATCTGGAAGTGCACTTAGACCAAAATGACCAGCCTGTTCCTGTATCCTCTGGAGCTGGCCAACAAAATCTCACCTCTCAAAACCTGAATGCAAGGCCCTATGGAGCTACCTTAACTGACGAGCAACTAGCTCAACTAACTAATACACACACTGCAACCGTCCAAGTCCAAGTTGGACTCCAATGCAACCGTCCAATTTCCTCCAAAAGCCTGGGATTTACGCAGTCGAACCGGTCCGAGAGAGAGAAAGTATTTTCAATGTGGGTATATAGACTTGACTGACGATCTTCTGATGGCGCTGACCAAATCCTGAAAATGTTCGTCTCACCTGAACGATTTCCAAACCATTGATTCAGAGACTTGCTGTTCAAGTGACACATAGGAACCACTTCTGTGTAGAGTTGCCCTTGCTGCGACGCTTGTATGCCGAGAAACTCCCCAATCTGCGATATTCGGCTGACTCCAGAAAATAGACTGATTGATTTCTCTACATGTATAAACTACCATACGACTAACATTCCTGCTTCGTAGTTAACCACAGCATTGATGTTTTTTGTTGTTGTTTTGATGAAACGATTATGTGATTGTATTGTCCATAAAATGTGTTTACAGTGTTGCCTAGTATTATTATATGAGTGCTTTTTGTTTGATTTTTTTATTATTAAAGATGATCAGGTTATAACCCTCCTGTTTAATTAAAACTCAGTATTTCATGACCTGAAGCGCTGAATTATGGTTAGTGCATAATAAACATCAGAAAAAAGAAAAAAAAACTGTTGAAGAAATTCATGAAGTGTATTTGCTGAAAGATTGGGTCCCCGGTATGTCAACTATGGTCAATATTTTCTGTGCAATAAACAAACCTTTTCTGAAAAATCACAAGTTCAATGTGAAAATAATAATACATTGGTGAATAATAATTTTACATGGTGAAATCTTATCATTTCTGATGCAGATTTACAATTTCTTATCAATGTTGGTGTCTAAATGACATTAGTAATGTATGACACAACATAGTTTTTAGTATTTACTTCCTGTTCCTTCTGTTGATTTCTCAGTGCAATTGGTGAAAGGCAATATCAGAGATATCTAGCATGTCTTTTTTTCATGGTCTCACCACTGTACCGTGATTGAAGCTGAGGTCATGTAGACTTATCTATTCACTAGATGTGTCAAGGTTTTTATTGATAGATAATTTTATCAATTCTAAAGCATCTGAAGGATGGTGCCTGATAATCTAATATTATTTTAGCACTTTATTATGTAACGAAATGTTACTAAAAGACATTATCGCTTTTGGGACCTTGAATGAGACACTTTTTTCCCCAAATTTCTCTGCTGGGATTGTCCATGTAAGTATTTTATTTTAACAAAATAATAAAAACAACATTTTTAAAAATTCCAGATTGAAATAATAGTTAACAAGACACCAATGGTTGAACATAATAATTGTTTTCACACAATTATAACCCATGGCATGACATGATGGTACTATAATCACCTTACCTGTTATTCATTAGCACTGTTGGCAAATTAAAATATGTCATTTAAGCATGCATAAAAATTCTAAATAATTAAGAAATGTAAACAAACACATAGGTCAGGATTAACAATTTTGTATTACATGAAATGCAGTCATAATGATTCAGAATTGTTTCTAATCTTTGCATCAACATGATGAAAGCCAGTCTTTTGTTGCTTGCATGCAGATAGTTTTGCTCACACTCTGCTAATGAGTCACCAAACCACAACAATATCATTGTGAATGCGCCATATATTCGTGCATGCATGCATTTGGCACACAACTGAATCTGTTTTGTACCTCAATGATTAGTTCCTTATTTGCTTTTTAGTTTTTCAGTTAAATAAACTAATACCTAAATATAATAGCGATTGGTAAATGTTGCAATGATCAAACGTATTCATAATGACACAAAATTGTATAATTTATTTAATTGGAAGTTATACATGTAAATAGCAGGATAATTTATAGACATACAATTTTCCTCAACTGAAATGTGACTACTAATATTATATTGTATAATATACATATATACAAAAAAAAAAAAAAAACATAACATCTGCTCCTGTTTGAGTACATAGATACAAGGATACAAGAGTAAGATATTTTAATGTGTAAGTAAATGTAAGCATGACATATCTAAATATGTGAAGTAACGTTATTAGTGTTTTATCATAAGTTTCAATAAAATATTCCGAGTGCTTGGCCTGGTTTAAATGCAGCACCGTTCATCGTCTCGCCCCCAATCCAGAAACTTCACAGACTGACACTGACGCGAACCAATCAAATCCTTACAGTTCGCCTCATCTGCTGACGTTTCCGCCACCAGTACGTGTGCAAATCAGCATCAGCCAGCGTGCAACGCTCAGCCAATCAGCGCCTTCCAACGAGCTGCTCTCCGACCAATGGCGAGGCTCCACGACGGGAAAGCGCTGAGGGCTTATATACAGGCGAGCAAGCGCCATGAGTTACAGTCGAGAGCCAGAGAAAACACGAGAAACACATACACGAGAGCACAAGACACGCCCTTGAGACTAGTGCTTATTACTACAGTCGTCAGGTAACAATATATCTCATTTAAACTCTTCATTTCATGGTTTATTTATCTTACAAAAATCTGTAAAGATCAAATTTAACCGTTATAGCTGTTTTGACTGGTTAATGGTGTTGAGAAACGGTTAAAAACCGTTAACGTACGTCAGTTGGTAACGTTACATTTAAAATATATTTGTAAATATAAATGTACAAAAGAAGATTATAAGTGTGTCTTGTTTGCTGCTTGTAATGTTCATTCATTCGATAGTAACCGGAAAGACAAAAACGAATGGATAGTTTATCTTAAATGGGTTTTTATCTTGATTTAAATGTGTTTTAAATTATGTTACGTTAGGATACTTCATAATATTAATATGTGGAGTAACGTTAAATCGTAAAAGTGAAGATTTAATGATGACTAGTGAATCAGCACACACGAGGTTGAACTTGAGATTAGTTGATCTTGACTAGTACAGAATCTGGTTTAGTTAATGACTGCTGTTTTATTTGAGCTTTTTTTTTTTTTTTGGGTCCATTCATTGTTTGCATTGCTACTTGGCCTTAAGTAAATGGTATTTAGCTTTTTTTTTTTTTTTTTTTTTTTTTTTTTTTTTTTACATTTTTATATTTTAACTACTTATGATATGCATGTGCAGTTGATCTAAATGCAGCCATTCATGTCGAATATTTGTTTTCTCAATCCAGAAGAAAATGTTAGTTTTTGCATGAAAATGCATTGCATGGTTTATAGTGATTTATATAAGCGATCCAGCAATTGCGTGACACGTGCTTCATCATGTTCCTGCCCTGACCTGTGACCTTTCTTTTTAAAGCACTCTTTACAGAAATTAGTGGAGATTTTGACATCAGATCAACTCAAAATGCGATTGGTTTGTCTGTTCCTGCTGGTGGCCGGCAGCGTGTTTGCCGAAGAGGATGACAAGAAGGAAAGTATTGGGACAGTGATCGGAATAGACCTCGGGACGACCTACTCCTGGTGAGAATAAGTTCAGATTCACATACAGGGGTCACGGGGTCATGAAAATAGATTTTGAAGAGTGTGCATTTAAAAATATATTTTTAAAATGTATTATGTAAAGTCTTATTTATTCTTGATTCTCTTTATTATAACATCATTTATTTTGTTCTATTAATGTGCAGCCTTAATGCATCTAAAATGTTAAATATATACATTTAATAAAATTAAAACATTATATTTAATATTTTTATCTAGTAATCCTCAGCTTTAAAATTTTTATTGTAATATTTTCTCTTAAAATATATTATCTCATTTTTAACTGTTAAACATCCATTTTTTTTTTTTTTTTGCTCTTGACATTTCTCTATATTGTTTGTTCTTATACCATTTTATTTTTGCTCCAGTGTTGGAGTGTTCAAGAACGGCCGTGTCGAGATCATCGCCAATGACCAGGGAAACCGCATCACTCCGTCATACGTGGCCTTCACCACCGAAGGTGAGAGACTCATCGGAGACGCTGCGAAGAACCAGCTGACCTCTAACCCCGAGAACACAGTCTTTGATGCCAAAAGGTTGATTGGACGCACATGGGCCGACTCGACCGTGCAGCAGGACATTAAATACTTCCCCTTCAAGGTACACATCTGCCAGCTTGTGTCTGAACTGTATGTCCCTTTGACTTCAATCTGAAATGCTGAACACCTGCTGTGTCTCCTCCAGGTTATTGAGAAGAAGAACAAGCCTCACATCCAGCTGGACATCGGATCCGGTCAGATGAAGACTTTCGCCCCCGAGGAAATCTCTGCTATGGTTCTGACTAAAATGAAGGAGACTGCGGAAGCTTACCTGGGAAAGAAGGTAAAGATTTGACTGCAACACCCAGAAAACATGTCATCTCTGTTGCATTGCAGTGAAACTCAACATTGATCTGTTTCTGCTCTTGTAAAGGTCACACATGCTGTGGTCACTGTGCCCGCTTATTTCAATGATGCCCAGCGTCAGGCCACCAAAGATGCAGGAACCATCGCCGGTCTGAACGTCATGAGGATCATCAATGAGCCGTAAGCACTCCATTACTTAGGATTTCTGTTTTTTTTTTTTTTTTTTTTACATTTTTATTCAAATTAAATTTTTCTACTGTGTATATGTATATATTTTGTAGAAAGACAACAGTAACTCGAACACAAATTTGACAGTTACCAGTAATAAAACTAATGATCTTGTTTCTCTCCACAGAACTGCAGCTGCCATCGCTTACGGTCTGGACAAGAGGGATGGTGAGAAGAACATCCTGGTGTTTGATCTGGGCGGTGGCACCTTCGACGTTTCCCTGCTGACCATCGATAACGGCGTCTTCGAGGTGGTGGCCACCAATGGAGACACTCACCTCGGTGGAGAAGACTTCGATCAGCGCGTCATGGAGCACTTCATCAAGCTCTACAAGAAAAAGACCGGCAAAGACGTGCGCAAGGACAACCGCGCCGTGCAGAAGCTGCGTCGTGAGGTGGAGAAGGCCAAGAGAGCGCTGTCCGCCCAGCATCAGGCCCGCATCGAGATCGAGTCCTTCTTCGAGGGTGAAGACTTCTCCGAGACGCTGACCCGCGCCAAGTTTGAGGAGCTCAACATGGTAAGCGAAGCTCTGCTAAACCTTCACAAAACTACATCTATATGCCAAAAATAACTGACACTGTGTGTAGGTGTTAAATGCATGGAAACCAACCCATGTTTTGGGCTGTTCTCCTCACAGGACTTGTTCCGCTCCACCATGAAGCCAGTGCAGAAGGTTCTGGAAGACTCTGACCTGAAGAAGACCGACATCGATGAGATCGTCCTGGTCGGTGGCTCCACTCGTATTCCCAAGATCCAGCAGCTGGTGAAGGAGTTCTTCAACGGAAAGGAGCCGTCCAGAGGAATCAACCCGGACGAGGCTGTGGCTTACGGAGCTGCTGTCCAGGCCGGAGTCCTGTCAGGAGAAGAGGACACTGGTGAGTCTCTATAACCTCTGACCTCTATCATCACACGATCTCTTGAGGGATGCTTACTGACTGAAATGTGTTGAACAGGTGACCTGGTGCTTCTGGACGTTTGCCCTTTGACCCTGGGCATTGAGACGGTCGGAGGAGTGATGACCAAACTCATTCCCAGGAACACCGTCGTGCCCACCAAGAAATCCCAGATCTTCTCCACCGCTTCTGACAACCAGCCAACCGTGACCATCAAAGTTTATGAAGGTGAGCAAACTGTTTCAGTGCCAACTCCATGACCTCATCTTGACAAGTTTTCAGTTCCTTCATACCTAATTTCTCCCAAATCTTCATGTTTCCAGGCGAGCGTCCTCTGACTAAAGATAACCACCTCCTGGGCACCTTTGACCTGACCGGCATCCCTCCGGCTCCCCGCGGCGTCCCTCAGATCGAGGTCACCTTCGAGATCGACGTCAACGGCATCCTGCGTGTCACCGCCGAGGACAAGGGCACGGGCAACAAGAACAAGATCACCATCACCAACGACCAGAACCGGCTGACCCCCGAGGACATCGAGCGCATGGTGAACGAGGCCGAGCGATTCGCAGACGAGGACAAGAAGCTGAAGGAGCGCATCGACGCCCGAAACGAGCTGGAGAGCTACGCCTACTCCCTGAAGAACCAGATCGGGGACAAGGAGAAGCTGGGCGGCAAGCTGTCGTCCGAAGACAAGGAGGCCATCGAGAAGGCCGTCGAGGAGAAGATCGAGTGGCTGGAGTCTCACCAGGAAGCAGACATCGAGGACTTCCAGGCCAAGAAGAAGGAGCTGGAGGAAATCGTTCAGCCCATCGTGAGCAAGCTGTACGGCAGCGCGGGCGGCCCACCGCCAGAGGAGGGCGAGGAACAGGGCGACAAGGACGAGTTGTAGATCGTCTGGACTCTGTTTCACTCGCGCTAATAACGCCTTCGCCTCTCTAGGTGTACATATTAAACACAACAGACTTTTTTTGTACAAATCGGACGAACGTAAAGCCTCCGGTCTCTTTAGAAAATACTTGTGGGAAGCCTTAGAGAGTTGTGTTGGTCTTATTTTCTCTTCACTCCGGTGGAGATTTTGTCAGCCCGGTTTGAGGCTCTGCTGCTGTTCTCAGGCAGTTCTGTGAGGGGTCAGGGGTCACTGGAGGGATCTCATGTCACATGCTCAAAGTTATTTATTGAAATCTGGCATCTGTAGAAGACCTTTCTACAACTAACGAAATAAAGGTTTGATACAAAACAAGCTCATTTGTTTGCGTCTTTAATTTTTAAATGCCAGTGTCTAAAGTGAAGCTGAGTTTTGTTCATCTGAAATGTTACTTTTTTTGTAAATAAAGTATAATTGATTATTAAACTGAATTTTTTTTTAAATGCTCATTTTGAACTAAAATAATTGAAGTCTCCTTGAAGTTAACTACACGTGTTTATGGTTATCTGATGTTGCTTAATGGTCACAAGATGCATCGAATTTATTTTTAGCTCCGAATTCTTTTAGCAAGTTAATTTTATTTTTTACCTTTTCATTTTACATCTATAACTGAATTAGTGTTTTGGTGAATTATATGGTGCTTCTCCCTTAAAAAAAAAAAAAACCTTTAAAACGACAATTAAAAATCTGTTTTCATTCATTTGAAATTAAACACTTTTTTTTTTTTTTTAACTGGTATATTTTTAAAAGGTCCAGTTCACACATGATCTCTTAATTGTAATTTTGCCAGCCAAGTCTGTATGTGTTAGGAAGGAATTTTTTTTTTTTTTTAAGCTTCCCACCGGCTCACACACCCTGGTTTTGGAAGCCCTGTATTAAAAATAGACTTTTAAAAAATGTAATTGTAATGTAAATGTAAAATTTGAATACACATTTATACAAATTCAGAAAGTAAATGCGTTTTAAAAACAACCAGTTCTCACAGATGCATGTGTCGTCCAATCATTTATCAAGCACATGGTGAACCATCACAAGATCTAGTTTTATAACACATTCAGGGGTTTTTCAGGAAAGCAAATGTTTTCCAGTTTTGTAGAGTTATAAGTGTTCATGTCAGCACAGTAACGAGGCAGTCGTTGAACATGACGCCCTGAGTGTCCATCCCTCCGAAGATGAAGCACAGATGCACCACGTCTGCGTCACGTGACTGAGCGGCGTGTTCTTCAGGCGTCTTCACACGCCACGGCATTAAACACATGCAGTGATCCAGTCTGCTGGGAGGAAGATCTCCGTCAAACCTCAGCAGCGTCCAGCGCTGTTTATCTGCAGCAGAACAAACCACTCATGATCCACAGACAGACACATGGACACATTAATACTACAGTTTTTTTTTACAATCATTTCTGCACTAAAATCACAACCTTCATGTCATTCTTTGATCAAAATGATTTTTTTTTATGCTTGAATACAGTAAACATAAACCTACAATCATTTGTTAATTGAACTAAAATAAAAATAAAAAAGAATGTTTAAAGTGTCACTCTGAAACAAATACTGATGTTAAATAAAGATTTCAATGTGCTTTTATTTAGACAAGTTTCCTAAAAAATAAAAATGTAATTTGTTATGAAAACATTATGTAAACCAAAATCTATGGGGATGCATGATATATCAGCCACCATATCAATATCGGACGATAAATGATAAATTTTTTGTTATCGGTATCGGCCCGAAATGAAAATTTGGCCGATATCTTAAAGCTGATAAAGAATGCATTATTTCCTTCAGAAACACTTAACTTGAGATGACTTGTTTGCATTATTTATGCATTATTTTATTTATTTGACTAAGATTAAGACTTTTTATGATGGAATTTGGTAATAGGAGAGTAAAACTATTTTTAAAATTTACACTTTTCAAACTAGGCTGTTTATGTTGAAGTGTTTGGAATGTGGCTTTTAATGATGAGATCTTTTTAAATCAGGCTCTCAAAAACTATATACAAATTTGGATATAGATTTATCGGCCAACCTATCGGTTATAAGCTTTCAAATAAAAATAAAATCATGTTTATATCAGTGCATCCCTAAAGATCTATATTGAATATTCATTGAAAAAGCTGCAGGATCTGGAGCGGTTCTAGTAAGTGTGTGAGTTGGTACCACTCTGAAACTTGTACATGGCGTTGGTGGCTCCATCTGCTGTCATTCCTCCGAAGATGAAGATGTTGTTCCCGAAGGTTAGGGAGGAATGAGCTGCTACTCCCGGCGGCACGTCTCCTTTAGGTCTCACCTTCTCCCACTTCAGTGTTTCTGAGAAATATGAGAGAAATACATCAATATGTACGAGGACAGACAATGAAGAAAATGTACTGTATTTTTCTATAAGTCGCACCTGAGTATAAGTCGCATCAGTCCAAAAATACGTCATGATGATGAAAAAACATATACAAGTCGCATTTATTTAGAACCAATAGAAAACATTACCGTCTCCAGCCACGAGAGGGCGCTCTATGTGTTCAGTGTAGACTACAGGAGAACTGAGCAGCATAGAGCGCCCTCTGGCGGCTGGAGACGGTAATGTTTTCTCTTGTTTCATGTCAAATTAATTTTGATAAGTCGCACCTGACTATAAGTCGCAGGACCAGCCAAACTATGAAAAAAAGTGTGACTTATAGTCCAGAAAATACGGTACCTGGATCATTCATACAACTTCACATCCTTATCCTTTATAGTACTATGTATAATTCTCAAACATAAAATAGTAGATTGGTTATATATGTATTGAGTGGTTCCTGTGAAGTCGTGCTGCATCACCGGTGTTGAGCAGGAACATGTCGCTGTAGAACTTCTCTCCGGCCAGTCCTCCGTGTATGTAGATGTTGGAGCCGACGGCGGCGATCACGTGACCGTGCCGCGGTGCAGGAGGCGTCCCTCGGCTCTCCGGCTGCAGCCACGTCACACTGACTGCAGACAAACACAGCTTCTCAGTGAGGCATGCTCCACTGGAGTCAGTCCTGAGTCTGTGTTGTGTTTGTCAGACCTGAATCAAAGACGTGGAGCTGAGGGTCAGTGACAGGCGAAGCTCCAGCGTCTCCTCCAGAAAACACATAGAGTCTGTCTCCGACACAGGCGGAGCTTGTATGATACGTTCGGCCTGTCGGAGCGGTTCCTTTCACCTGAACCGTCTGCCACGACCCACGGCCTTCAGCATCAGCTGCACCAAACACAGCATTACAGATAACACACAGCACTCTCTTCTGCTCATCAGGGCTGCACTGATTTGATCAAAAATACTGTAAAAATAGCTAAATATTATTCCAATTTAAATCATCTGTGTTCTGTGTGAATCTGTGTTAAAGTGTAATGTATTTCTGTGATGCTCCGCTGTATTTTCAGCATCATTCCTCCAGTCTTCAGTGTCACATGATCTTCAGAAATCAGAATAATATGATGATTTACTGCTCAAGAAACATTTCTGATTATTATCAGTGTTGAACACAGTCGTGCTGCTCAATATTTCTGTGGAAAATGTGATGCATTTTATTTTTCAGGATTCACAGATGAACAGAAAGTTCAGAAGAACAGCATTTAAAAATACTGAATTCGTATGCAATTCGTAAATGTTTAAATGGTCGTGTATCAGTTTCCACAGAAATATTGTGCAGCAACACTGATAATAATCAGAAATGTTTCTTGAGCGGTAAATCATCATATTATTCTAATTTCTGAAGATCATGTGACACTGAAGACTGGAGGAATGGTGCTGAAAATACAGCGGAGCATCACAGAAATAAATTACAGTTTAATAGATATTCACTTAGAAAACAGCTGATTTAAATTGGAATAATATTTAGCTATTTTTACTGTATTTTTTTATCAAACAAATGCAACTTTGGTGAACACACACAAAAAAATGTAACTACTCCTAATGTTATTAGTAGTGTTTCAGCAGTACTCAGCGTTTAATGATAACCTGAAGTGCGCAACACTTGAACACAGTTGCGGTTCCCGTTCTTCTCGGC
This sequence comes from Carassius gibelio, assembly GCF_023724105.1. Lineage (NCBI taxonomy): Eukaryota > Metazoa > Chordata > Actinopteri > Cypriniformes > Cyprinidae > Carassius > Carassius gibelio. The sequence continues at coordinate 10,185,068 of NC_068400.1, read as the reverse complement.
TCCAGCAAACACCCAGAGACTCTGCGGGTCGCTCTCGGGAACAAAGCTGCAGTGTTCGTAGCGCGCCTGCAGCCCGACCCAGTCTGGAACGTCCCATTCATGAGCATCTGCAGGACACAAGGCCACGTGTTACATAACTGCAGATTTCATGGGCTCATTATTAACGGAGAAACTGCATGCAATAAATAATAAAATGTGATTAATAATGGTTCAAGACACTTAAAAATATATAGTTAATACATTTATATAAATTAAACCAAAAAGGTTGATGTTGATTAAACGCACTGTAAGTTCTGTACATTAACTTACCAAATTAACTAATACATTTATTGATTAATATGCATAACATACTGTAAACTTACAGTGAATGTTTTTTTTCTGCATTTGAAGTTTATTTGCAAAAACAGATTACTCTGTTTTTTTTTTTTTTTGTTTTTTTAATTTTCCAAAATCGTGTTTTTTATTATGTTTTTATTGTGTTAATCACCTGTATTTTTTAGTTATTTTTAACCTAGTTAAAATAACCCAGCTGCAGTTTGATTGAGATTTATTAAAATGAACAATGAAAAAACATGATTTTTGTAAATTATTAAATACGGAGTCCTGTTTTTGGAAAATGAATTCTTCATTTGTTTGTTTGTGTTTACAAATAGTTACTGTTCTTTGTTAGTTTACAATGCACTAAGTAATGTTAACATACACAAATATATGTAACTATATGTTTTATTTTATTATATTATGTAACAAATTTTTATTATTATTAATATAATGAACTTTTGATCCTAAATTTTAAAAAGGCATCTATATAGTGTCTTTAAAATAAACACCCATATTATACTCTACAAATATGACTGTTAATATGTATTATTTAGAAAATATTTAATTTCTCTTAAGTTACTTTATTAAATTCCTTTTACTTTTAGTTTTTTAAATTATTAAATTATTTTTTCTTATTTGCATTTATTTATATCGTATTTGCATTGATCTAATTTATTTATTTTACATTTTACACCTTTTTGCACACTATTTTTCTCTAAACTTCCAACAGTTTATGCCACTCCTTGTGTTTCCTAGTTTTTTTTAAACATTTACATTTATATTTATTCATTTAGCTGACGCTTTTATCCAAAGCAACTTTCAATTGCTATATATGTCAGAGATTGCACGCCTCTGGAGCAACTAGGGGTTAAGTGTCTTGCTCAGGGACACATTGGTGTCTCACAGTGGATTCAAACCCAGGTCTCTCACACCAGAGGCATGTGTCTTATCCACTGCGCCAACACCACCCAAAAAAAGGACTCAGTCTGTCCCCTATTCTGAAGTGAGCACACTACCTAGATTGATAATATAAGACTCAGAGAAGCTTCCATCAGGATTGGCTCCACCGATGATCACAATCCGTCCCTTCCCTTCATCACTGGAGCGCAGAAATGTGCAGGTGTGACCCACAGAGACAGCAGGACCGGCTCCTGTGGGCACCACCACATACCTGTGAGAGAAACAGAGCGCTGTCACACACACACACACACACACACACACACACACACACCGCTCATACCACTGTCTGCTCTGCGGCCGCTCCTCCGGATCCAGAATAGGCAGCAGCTCCATCCGTCTAAACACATCACAGCTCTCTGGATTTTAGTCATGCAATAATAATCAAAACTTTTAATTCACAAATGTGTCCCTGCAGCACAAAAGCAGTCATCAGTGTCACAGATATATTTGTAGAAACAGACAACAATACTTTGTATGGGTCACAATTATACATTTCTCTTTTATGCCAAAAATCATTAGGATATTAAGTGAAGATCACATTCTATGAAGATATATATAGTCAAATTCCTACTGTAAATATATCAAAACTTAATGTTTGTTTAGTAATATGCATTGCTAAGAGCTTCATTTGAACAACTTTAAAGATGATTTTCTCAATATTTAGATTTTTTTGCTCCCTCAGATTCCAGATTTTCTAATAGTTGTATCTCAGACAAATATTTTCCTCCGAACAAAGCACACATCACTGGAGAGATCATTTATTCAGCTTCAGATGATGCATAAATCACAATTTCCAAAACCGACCCTTATGACTGGTTCTGTGCTCCAGGGTCTCGAATGAGAATTAATTTCACGAAACCTGTTTCTATGGACGCCGACTCCGTTGCTATCGTCACGTAAAAGCACGTATTCTACACGCAACACATGAGCATTATGACGTCATGTGACAACTCCCTCTTGCAATCACAACGAAAGCAAACGCTTTACCTTTATAATAAATGTTATGATTGATTATGGACGGGTTGCACGAGCGCTGCACCGGCGGACAGAGGAAGGAAGAGAGAGCAGTTAGTGTGAAACTGCTATTGTGATGACAGTCTAACCGGAAATAATTTCATAATAAAGGTCTTCGTCGTGGCAAAAGCAATAAGACAGTAGAAAATAAAATAAAATAAACAATTGTGTTTTTTTTAATGTCAGATTTAATCAATTAGTTTAATTAATTAGTTAACATTTAAATAAAAATATTATATATAAAAACATAAAAATATTGATGATAAAAATGTAATACGTTTATGTTAAAAAAAGTTCTCAAGAAATGTTTATGTCCAGAAAAAAATCTAAAATTATATATATATATATATATATATATATATATATATATATATATATATATATATATATATATATATATATATATATATATATATAGATATATATATAGATATATATATAGATATATAATATATCTATATATATCTATATATATCTATATATATATATATATATATATATATATATATATATATATATATATATATATATATAGATAGATAGATATGTGTGTGTGTGTGTGTGTGTGAGTGTGTGTGTGTGTGTGTGTTTGTAAACACATATTTTCTTTTGCGATACATATTTTGGCATGCATTTGATTCCGTACACGTTCAGCCCAAGATAACACAGCGCACGCCCCCAATAGCCCCGCCCACAGCCACGCCCACACAGCCACTTTCTGTCTGGAATCAACAGATGAAGCAGCTCGCTCTGCTCAGACACTCGTCCGTCTGTCGTGACAGAGTCTGACTCTGAGGAATCATCATCATCATGTCTTCAAACTCAAACCTCACGACCATGAAGCGCACTGTGGAGCAGCTCAAACTCGAAGCCAGCGTGGACAGAATCAAAGTAAGGCTCAGCACTCACAACTAAATCATACTTCATTCAGGAGTACACAGTGATGTTGAACAGCTTCACTACACGACTTCAAAACAAACTTCAGTTTACATCACTAAACGTTTCTAATTCACATGTATGCGTTTGTGAAGTATTAATAAATAGCTATTAGAACGATTTTCATAAACACTTCAAAACGAGCAGAAATGTGTGGATGTGATCTATATATTTCTTTAAATATGACAATGCTGTTGACAAATATCCTAATATATGAAATACAGCAAAGCAGCAGAATATGGCTGGATATGCATGAGCAATCATCTTCCTTATGGTTTGTTTAACTGATTATTATTATTACTGGTCTGATTTGGTTTAATATTGGATGCAGATAATGCCACAGCTTACTGTTTGCAACTGACATACTACTGTTTTACATTATTATTATTAGTATTACTAACAGACAAAGAAATCATATGCACGGTGCAATCCAATTATAATATGTAGTGTACATATATTTTAGAAAAATAAGGTCTGATATTTGTCAATATATCAGTCAAGCAGTCATTTAATCATTTAGAAATAACTGACTTCTCTGAGTACTTCTCTGTTTGTGTGTTTGTGCCGCAGGTTTCTCAAGCCGCTGCAGATCTACAGCAGTACTGTCTCCAGAACGCCAGTAAAGACGCTCTTCTGGTCGGCGTCCCAGCTGCGAGTAACCCGTTCAGAGAGCCGCGCTCATGTGCCCTGCTCTAGAACACAGGTACAGCGTCATACGAGAGACACTTATAACACAAGAGTGAGCCATCTCAAATGCATTATCATATTCAGAAACATGCTGGTTTGTAGCGCAAAAAGTTTTACTGTCTGCTAGGGGTGTAACAAAACACTCACAATACACACTAAATGAACTTAAATATATTTTTTTAAAATTGCATAAATTTATTTGGAATTACTTTATTTAAACTAGATTAACAGAATCAATTTAAATGAATAAATAAAAACATAATTCAATTAAATAAATGATCAAAAGAGTATGGTAATATAAATATGTAACAATAGAAACTATTTAAAAAAATGGTGATTGTGACTTTTTATCTCACTTTCATCTTTGTTTCTTGCAGCTCTGAGAGATTAGTCATAATTGCAAGATATAATTGCACAATTTACAGAATAAAAGTCAGAATTGTCGGATATAAACTCAGTTAACTTGTACATTTTGTTGTGAAAAACCCCCCCACAGAATTCCGAGATGTAAAGGTAGAATTGTGAGAAAAAAGTTAAAATTGTAAAATATAAACTCTTCATTTCTGAGAACAAAGTCAGAGCTGCAACTCACATTTCTGACCATTGTCACAGAATTGTAAAAAACGAAATCCAAATTTTGAGATTAAAAAAAAAAAAACAATCCTGTGGCATAAACCAGCTTCCATAGAAAACAGCTTACTTCTATAGTATATGCAAAAGAAGCTGGAGGTTTATATGGATCCAACAGTCAACAATGATATTTACATGAGGCAGTGTCGAGCAGTAATTCAGCATCAAGGCAGTATTTTTGGATTCAGGGAAACGTCTCGTCTCGACTCTTTTGTGTCTTGTGGATGCTTGCAGCTTCTCTAACTATTGAGATATATACTCATTTCACCCAGATATTCTCAATAGTCATACGCAGCTGTGTGGGATATTATTTTTAGCCCGAAGCGTTGGACTCGCATCCGGCTTTCTGTTGGGAAGCCTGATCCGACTCTTTTACATCAACAGGAAGTTGGGTTTAGAGGAATGGGGGTAGAGGAGGAAGTGCTAAAAAGCTGTGCCCTCTGTATAATCATGCATCGTCTGTTTCTATAATATCCACGTGTTCCTTTAAAACTGTGGCTAAAGGAAAGTGAGTCATGACTGCACAGTCAGCCAGAATTCAGATTCGGGAAGCGTCTCTGTCCAGCTTCTGCTCTTGACCAGCATGAGTTCGTCTGTGGTTTGATGCTATACTTAGTTTAGCACGAGATGTGTCGACACACGGCTGGCCTTTACTCAGTCAAATCTTCATGCATCTCTTTTGCATGATGACCATGAAATGATTTAATGATGCTTTTCCTTGTTATTCCTGACGAACATCATCTTTTGTGCTTCAGTCACATTTTTTCTGTCCGTTTTCGTTCTGTTAAAATGGATTAAATACTGTTTTAATGATTTTGTTCCTTTTTTTAATTTCGCAGGAGAAAGGAGGAAGATCAATGGAACACTGGTCTTTTATATTATGCAACAACATGAAATGAAACTTCAATGCAAATCTGAGAATACCGATGCCTTAAATGTCATATTTTGTATATTTGTCTCATTTTTAAATATTCAGCTTTTTTGGGGGGAATGTTAAATAATTATTTGAAACTGAAGCATTGATCTTTATGAAGGATTTGGATTTATCTAGAATAAATTATTATTATTATATTTATTATTATATTTTAAAACAAAGACAACTAGTAGTCCTAGTAGTCAATGATTTAAAAATGCAAAATAAATATCTATTTATTTCTATATCTGTCTATCAATAAAAATGCATGTTCTGTTTCTACATGTGTGTATTTCATGCATGCATGTCTACAGGATCAAGAGCATCAGGTTTAAAGACAGGAAAAGATGTGCTGAAGATGAAGGACGTGATAAACCTGTTGCTCTGGTGATAATCAGCTCAATCTGGGTGGACACATAACGACATCTGTGACCCCTCAGGAACGAGTCTGTCTGTCTATAGTTTTAGGCAAAAATATAAACTGCCCCCCGAAGGCTCCCGCAGTCACGAGCAACCAGGAAACATCAGGGAATTTTCACATGGAGTTTCCAGTCATTGAAATGTAAAAGCCATGGAAATTTACAAATGCTTGATCAGTATTTCCACACAGTTTAGAGAAAGGAAACATCTACTTCCTGTTTCTTCTCATTGCATTATTCTGGCTCCGAGAGTATAAATCCACTTCTCTTGTGGCATTGAGAGTTCATATACAGTAAAGTCATCTTTTGTTCTTTCAAACCTTCATGAATTTGAATGTGCTCCATCTTTCTGGTGCATAATGCAAATCTGTGTGGTTGTGTTTCGTGTAACGGATACACTCGTATCTCACATCATGAACCATGTTTAATAGTGTATAGTGTGCATAAACACAATCTTTCATTCATTTTAGGATTTCTAAACTAACTGGCTTCAGTATCACTTCCCTCTTCACATTATTAAGCATTATAAAACATGTCAGATGTGATATAATACACAAAACCTATCAAACTGGCACTGCAACTTTGTTTATCACACACACACACACACACACACACACACACACATATATATCTCTTCCTCCAGTGGTCACTTTGACAGTTTTCTTCAGCTTATACTGTATGTATATACTGTGTGCCTTTATGGAGCAGCATTATATCCACCAATGGAAATCTTGAATGTCATATGTACTTACTGTATAATGACTGTTATTTTATTAAAGTATGTTAAATAGTATGAAATATATACAACAATCTGTATACTGTATAGATATATAAAAGCCCAACACTATTAAGACACATGTATAAGTCACACTTAATGTCTGAAATTCATTGTGGAAGGAAATATCAACTGAATTAAAAATGTAAAGGATTTTTTTAACTTTCACTTTATTCACATCATTTTTGCTCAGTGAAATAATTATATTGACTAATGAGAATGTGATGTTGGGTTTTCACAATCCTCTTTGGGCAAAAAAGTGAGCTTATGTTTTTTTTTTTTATTTTTTTTTTTTACTTTTTTTAGTGAATTAAACTTTTTTTTCTAGTTTTTTTTATTCATTTATTTATTTTTTTTTCATTTAATTTAATTTGGCACTTTTTTACAACATCAGTAAATTAAAATAAATGATTATAAAAATTTTATAATTGATTATTAATATTAAATATTACAGTTTTTTAATGTTTCTTAAGTCCCGTCTGCTCGTGTGGTGAAATATTATTACCATTTAAAATAGCTGTTTTCTATTTGTTATGTAAAATGCAGTTTATTTGTGTAAATACATTTATTTATAATTATTTTATGAACGGAGTTCAAAATAACAGCTTTTATTTTAAATAGATTTTTTTTATGATTTCTGAAGGATCATGTGACACGAAATACTAATGCTGAAAATTCAGCTTTGATCACAGAAATAAATTACATTTAATTAACATGAAAATTTTTTTTAATTGTTATAATATCTCTCAATATTACTGTTTTCAATTAGTTTCTTGTATTCCTTTAAAAAATCAATAAAATCGGGTTTTAATCGGTATCGTGTCTTTATGAATTAATGTGTGTTTTTTATGTTTATTTATGTATTCACACACGCGCGCGCGCACACACACACACACTTGTGCATAACTGATTGAAGCTGGGGTTAATCCTGATAAATACCATAGACAGTAAAATAAATAAATACAGTAACTAATGTAGAATGTGAAGTGGGACCCCTGCTGGTGGATCCGCGGCAGTACCGTTGTGTTCTGTGCGCATGCGCAGTACATCATCACGAGTTGTGGGCGGGGTTTGTTTGAGCGGCGAGCAGCATCAGATCCTGTGCGAGTGTAGATGATGGGTGTGTGAGACTCCGATAGTCCGCTAAACGATCAAAATAAACCCGGGGACACGTTAAAACACATATACAGCTACCTCTCCGCCGGGAGAGGAGCAGCAGCAGGAGGTTTCTCTGCCTGGAGAGCCTCTCTGAGCGGGGGAGTCGAGCCGGGCCATGGCGCGGGACTATGATTACCTCTTCAAGCTGCTCATCATCGGCGACAGCGGTAAGGAAACACCGAGGATGAGAGACGGGAAGCAGGCCTCGGCTCGCTTAGAACGACTTTCACGATCAAGAATCTCTTCATATGAGTTATTTCTGCTCGATACACACGTAACACGTCCGTGTATGCATTTGACAGCTTTTAAATGACACGGGATGATGTTGTTTCTGCTTTAGCTCGTATAATGGGCCTGTCAACAGTTTAGAGTAATACAGTCTGGGTGTGTTCTGAAATACTTTTTTTTATTGTGTCTAATAAAGTAAATTATGAATATGTGATATTGACTGGTATATTAGTTGAACTGTCTTTGACCGAATCGATGTATAAACAAACCTGAGGCATAAGTTGTGGTATTTAGTATTACTATGTGCCATTTAATGTTGGGATGTTGTACTGATGTATTATTCATATGTATACATACATATAAATGCACAATAATATGTATATTTATAATAGTATATAAAATATAATACATTTATATAGAAAGTGGATGGCTTTATGAACGTGAGTTATGACGTCACAGAGCCCTTGAACGTTGTTTCATGTGTTCAGTGTGAAGCTGTAATGTTTTTTCTTTTTCTGTTTTCCACAGGTGTTGGCAAAAGCAGTTTACTGCTGAGGTTTGCTGATAACACTTTTTCAGGTAGGATCAACACGTCACGTGTGCTTTTAAACATTTTCTAACAAAAAGTGCAAAGTAACAAGTGGAGAACTCGTGGAGATTTTCCCCAGATTCTTATAGTGTTTTTTTATGTAAATACAATGGGCAATGTATTGTGTCAGCAAAAATGATTGAGGTCATGGACATACTTGTGCTTGAGAGTTTGGGCTCAGTAAGACTTGTATTGTTTTTACTGAAGTTTCTTCTGCTCATCAAGGCTGCATTTATTTGATAAATACAGAAAATAAACAGTAATTTTGCTAAATGTTATTACAATATAAAATAGTATTTTCAACTTTAATATCCTTTAAAGTGTAATTTATTTCTGTGATGCTCCGCTGTATTTTCAGCATCATTCCTCCAGTCTTCAGTGTCACATGATCTTCAGAAATCAGAATAATATGATGATGAAATATTATTTGACATTATAATAATATTTCACAATATTAAATCGTATCACCTGTATTTTTGATCAAATAGCAAGCAGAAAAATCATTCAGGTCCCAAAGGTTTGACTGGTAGTGTGCATGCTCTCTGTTTCTGCTTGGCTTGTTCTGTGGTTTTCTGAGGATCTGTGTGTTGTTCAGGCAGCTACATCACCACCATCGGTGTGGACTTCAAGATTCGCACGGTGGAGATCAACGGGGAGAAAGTCAAGCTGCAGATCTGGGATACAGCGGGACAGGAGCGATTCCGGACGATCACCTCCACGTGAGTGATGAGAGCAGCACTGCATGCGTCCCAGTGAACTGTGTTCATTTGCACATGAGACGCTCACGATCTGATGATTTTAGCGTCTCCGAGTGATAGAGACCTTCTTTGCTTTTGTTAAGTGTATAGGAAATAAAAAGAAAAATAGAATACAAAAAGATTAGAGAAGCTAGTGTTAGTATTATAATTCAAATAAAATAAGCAGTTAGTAAATTAATAGAGCGCAAGTAAATTAAAAGTGACACGTTTTTTTATTTTAGAATAGAATAGATCCACAGGAAATGATCCACATGAACTCCATCTGCATCTGAGATTGAGTTGTTAAATGTGCGTTTGGAAACACATGAGGTGCCAGACATCTTCACAAACGTGTGATGAGAACAACAGGTTTAAGGTTTAAGGGCTTCCTGTAGTTTTCCTTTAAAATAAACCTTGAAATTAAGAAATTACTTTGATTACTTCCAAAGACAGCTATAAATATTAATATTGTAATTGTACAGTAGTACATTATTCATTTTTATTTACTTTTTTTGCAGCAAGTTATTTTGTACATTTTGTATTTTTTTTTGCATCCTTTTTTACTGCATCCTTCATAACTCCAAAAAGTCTTTAGTTTTATTATATTCATAAGAGAAAGATAGTCTGTACCGATTTTTCCCAGAAAAACACGAGCGGCTGGAGGCGTGACGTGTGGGCGGAGCTAAAGAATCACGAGCGCGAGTAGGCTTTTGCGTTGAGAGCATTTGGAAGCTGTGACATTACCGTGAGGAAAAAACATCATCCAAAACAAACCATGGCTTTCAGTCAGATTCAGCGTATATTTATGATCCACAATCAGATCCAGAGGCTGAAATTTAACAAGAGCAGCATCAGCAACGACGTCTCTATGTGGTATGTAACGTTCCTGAAACTGTATATATTTGCTTAGCGGTTTTGGAAAATGACTAAGTTCCACTTTGTCGTCTTTTTTTTTTTTTTTTAAGCTGTACATGTGGAAAGTGCAGTTTGATGACAACATCGCATGTTGTTTACTTGATGTGCTTACACACCGATAGCTAAGTTAACAACACAGAGATATTTGAAGCAGTTTTACTCACCGCCTGCGGTTCCAACACACGATCGTGACCCTTTTTCGTTGGGATTGCATCATCCTTAAGAAATAAACAATGTGCAAATCCAGCGTAAACCTGGGCCTTGTTTGTAAAACAAGCATCTTCAAAATGCAGGGAACAAACACAAACACTTGCACAACTCCATTGATGCTCTGTAAAAATAAACTCCATCCACTGGTCCCTTAATGCTGTTTCTCTTTTGGTAATCTGTGCAGGGTTGTCTTGCCCTGGCAACCAAAAACACACTTCTTTTGTGACATTTGGCGACGCTCTCGCTCTGATCAGTGAAGTCTGTTGTGCTCTCAGTGCTCTGCTATACGGGAGCGCGCGCTCTTCCGGCAGAAGTGCCTCAGGACCCATATAAGGAAATTCCGCTCCATCTAACGTCACACAGAGCCATACTCGAAAAAAACTTTCCGAAACTTGTGACAAACCGGAATAGTTTTTTGGAACAGAAATCATTGACGACATGCGCAACTAGATGTTCGAATAGTTTGAATATTTGTGTTTTTTCATTTTTGAGCAATTTTGACAGCCCTAGTTCTGATGAGCTGTCTGCTGGTATTTTATCTGTTTCTCAAATTCTCCGAACACCCTGGAGTAAATGTGTGTTAATGTGAGGCGTGTTGCAGTGTTTGGAGAGAGATATCTGAACGATGTGATCTCACACAGCAGGTTTTACAGTGTCTTGTTTCCTCTTTCAGACGATGGAAACCGCTTCAGTTTCAGTGTGCTGCTGAGAGCAGGCTTGACTTCATGCTTTCCAAGACATGTTTCATGTGTTCAGAGAGAGTGAAGCTTTGAATCTGATGCGTCTTTGAAGACTAAAAATCTTATATGTATATATAGACATACATAGACACATACACGGTTATTTGTATTTTTTATATTTTTGTAGCTATATTAATATATAATTATAACACATTTATCTGGTGAAATTGTAAAGCCCTACAATAAAGCACAGCAAATGCAACCTTTTTTTTTTTTTTAAGAGCATTCACAGTCTTAGACATTTAATATTATACTTGTATTATTAAAATAATATCGTACACTTTATAATATGACGTTCATGCAATATTTCCAAATGAAGCGAGATAAATTAAATCAAATTCATGAAACCAAGTTGCTTGTTTATTCTCATAGTTCACTCACTAGTTCTATTTATTTCTATATCATTATGTATTTTTGTATTGTCCTGTATTTTAAGGCGTGTATGGCTGAGTTCAGCTTCACAAAGGCCGGTGTTGATGGTGTTTGCTGGTGTGATACGCTCTCTTATTAGAATAAGTGAATTTGAGCTCATGGGAAGAGACCGATCACGCTTTAAACCTGCTAACACTGTCGTTCTGAACATGAGTGATCCTCAAATCATGACGATTAATGTTTCAACATAGGAACTGATGATGTGTGCCTCGAGAAAAGTCACCCCAGACAACCACTTCCTGTCAGTGGTGTCAGTCGCAGGAAGTGAAAGAGTCACGGCTCACGAATCCAGTCTGCTTTAGACTCTTTTATTCCAAACATGCTGGAGTCCTCTTCACATTCTCAGGATGAGATCTGCTGATGGAAACCTGGTGTTAAACTCGATTCTGACGGGTCAATGAGAGCGTGATCAGATTATCTCAAACTTAATCAACACAGAATATGTGGAGTTTAGTGGATGCCGAGCGCTCCAGGCCTGCTTCTGTGACTGTGTCCTTCATTTACTGGAAGTTTCCCAGGGATTTTAAGAGAAATATTCAGATTTAAAAAAAATTATTCTATAAAATAATTATTATTTTATACAAAATATTTTACTGATTTATTTTTAATAATTTGAATAAAATTCATTTTAATTTAGCATTAAATTGTTACACTTTAAAAACCATGTATTTATTAAAAAATATGCATTTATTTACAGACCTGTGCTTGTGTCCATCATCTGTGGTTTTATTTGTGTGTTAGTAAAGCTGTGTGGTGGTCTCTTTCAGGTACTATAGAGGCACTCATGGAGTTATAGTGGTTTATGACGTCTCCAGCGCCGAGTCGTTCGTGAACGTCAAACGCTGGCTTCATGAAATCAATCAGAACTGTGACGACGTCTGTCGAATATTAGGTGAGTGTATCACTGCTGTGGATCGGATGAACTTCACCAAGAACAGTCCTGCTCCTGTTACAATTTAACGCAGTATTACACGTATTGTTTTTAAGCTTGAAACCTTTGACCTGCACACACAATTCTAATGCTATTAAAAATTACAAGTTGTAAAAAAAGAAAAATTGTAGCATTCCGGTAATGAGTTTTCTTTCTCTAATGTTTCTCTAACTTGTATATTTTTGGGATGAAATCTGAGCTGGGCATCTTTCTGCTCTTTGCTGCTGGTTCTTCTGGAGCTCTGGTTGTTGTGGTGGTTGGTTGTGCTTGGTTTTAACGCTCACTTCCTGTGCTCTGCGTTCAGTGGGTAATAAGAACGATGATCCCGCCTCTAAAGTGGTGGAGACCAATGACGCGCAGAAGTTTGCCGAGCAGATGGGCATCCGACTGTTTGAGACCAGCGCCAAAGAGAACATCAACGTGGAGGACGTGAGTCCAGCTTCTCAAACCGCATCAGATTAAACTTCATCATGTGACTGATCATGAAGAGCAGCGTTTGTCTTGTTCTTTTCTAATCTTCCTGTCCAGACCAAAGACTTTTGAGGAAAGGAAATGGTCACATTTATTTTCCTAGTGCTTTATACAATTAAGATTGTTTCACCTTTAAAGAAAAAAATGGGTGTATTTCCAGAGTACTATAGTAACTGAAACTGAGAGCATAAAAAGTCTGAAGTGAAATAAAATATAGAAAACTAGCAAGTTGCCAAGGCAAAATCTTCATTTAGATTCACTTGACTATAGAAATAAAATGGAAAAATAACAAAAAAATTGTAAAGCATCTAAAAAAAATCAAAATAAGAAAACTGTATAGATACATTTAAGATTCACTTGATGTACTGAAATAAGTAAAACAAACTAAAACTATAAATGCATAAGAATAAAACTGTAGACAAAACGAAATATTCAAAATGTTAATAAGGCTATAAAAGTATGATGTATTAAAATATTATAAAATTAAAAATTAATTATTAAATTAAAAATGATTTAAAAAAAATAATATTAAAAATGGCAAAACACATAACAAATTTTATAAACCTTTAAAATTAAAACAAAAAACAAATAAATTCATAATTTTAAAAAAACAAAATATTATTAAAAAATAAACTTAAATTAAACCGAAGATTCACTTGATGTACTAAAATATTAATTAAAACTTTATAAAACTATAAACGCATGACAATAAAACTGTAAAAACAACAATAAAACTACAGACAAAACAAATTTAAAATATGAATGAAATCGTAATAGCATGATGCATTACAATTAGTGAAACTGAATACAAATAATTTCGAAAAGCAAAAACAAAGGAATTTAAATATATAATAATAAGATTGAATAATAAGTTGAAATTAAAACAATAATTTAACGTAGAATTGTTATAAACTGGAATAGGATCTCAGTGATACTATAATAACACTGTAGACTACAAAAGTGTGCAGGATGGGCCTTTTTTAAAAATATTTTTAAGCAAACGTCTAATGCTCAGAAATGCATTGTGTGTGTTGTTATGGATCGAGCCGCTCTCACTGAAGTGTGGTTGTGTCTGTGTGTGCATCAGATGTTCAACTGCATCACTGAGCTCGTCCTGAAGACACGCAAAGAGTGTGTGGCCAAACAGCAGCAGCAGCAGCAGAGCGAAGTCGTCAAACTGAGCAAGAGCAGCAAACGCAAGAAGAAGTGCTGCTAGTGGACCTGACACACACACACACACACACACACTGTCGTCTTTGATTCCCCTGAAGATCTGCGGCAGAACGGCCCAATGTGAGCGACTGCAGTATTAATGTGACTTAACCAATCAGGACCACGTATAAGACGATCATCTTCATGTGGACCACACGTGTGCTGCTCTGCCAACCACTAAGAGACACTTGTTTTGCCTTCTGCTTTCTCTTTTGTCTTTCATTTTTGTAAAATTGTATTTTTTTACTAACAAATTATACAATCAAACACCCAGTAATGTTTAATGAATCTGGTGCCATTGACTGAAAGATGTCTTTACAAAGCTGCGAGGAAACATGAGCCTCTGGAAATAGTGAATGCAAGATGAGCGTGTTTCTTCATCAGGTTTGGAGAAATGTAGCATTGCATCAGTGTCTCATCAGTGGATGCTCTGCAGTGAATGGGTGCCGTCAGAATGAGAGTCTGATAAAAACATCACAATAATCCACAGCACTCCAGTCTATCAGTGTACATCTGGAGAAGACACAAGATGAAACACATCCAGCATTAAGATGTTAAGTCTGAATCAGGAGAGAAATCTGCACAGGTAAAGTACGTGTGAATTTCTTGTGGATGTTTTTATCAGCTGTTTGGACTCTAATTCTGACGGCACCCATTCACTGCAGAGCATCCATTGATGAGACGCTGATGCAATGCTACATTTCTACAAACCTGATGAAGAAACAAACTCATCCTGATCTGAGGGTGAACACATTTTAATTTCTGTATAAACTATTCCTTTAAAAAGGAATAATTCATGTGAGAACGGACACTTTGTTTTTTATTCACCTGCATGTCATTGCAACCCATTCATTTCCTCTGTGACTCACAAGCAGAAAGCTTTTCATGCTGCTAGCTTTGACTGAGAAGAACAGCCTGAACATTCTGCTAAACGTCTCCTGTTGTGTTTCACAGAAGAAAGCAAGTTAAATGACTTTGTGATGACATGAAGGCGAGTAAATGATGACAGAATGAGCATTTGAATTGAATTTATGGTTCTCAGTGCACAATCTCCTTATGAAAATCAAAAGTGAGCTCTCTAAAGCGGTTCATGTGACTGTTACCTGCTGTATTTGACTCCTCAGATCTTCTGAACACATTCTAGTTCCTCTTCAGCAGGAATATCGAGACACCAGCGGCATTTATGCCTGAAAATATCCGATCCTGAAGAGCCGAGTGCTGCTGGTGATGCTTTTGGATCCTAAAACACAAATGCAGTGACAGACTGTGGGAGTGAATGATTCTAGCTTTGAGATGTTCACAGTGGATCTGCAACAAACCCTTATGAAACCAGCGTTGTGTTAATTGATGTGTTCATATGATTGAACGTCTGCTCTGTATGACGCATCTACACACGAGCGAACACGCATGTCTGCATGTGGACAGACACGTGTGTCAGTGTGATGATCTGCTGTACACTGGAGAACAGCAACTATTGCTCATATCCTCCCAACGCAAGTCTAAGCATAATAAACATTTTAAGAGAACAAAATGTTCATCTTTACTTGTTTAGCCACAAGGTGTCGCTCTAATACAGTGAAACAATTGCTCGTTCTCTTTTGTGTCTGGATAAGTTTTTATCCAGTTGGTGTTTTTACATGTTTGGAGACAAATCAGAAACATATGAGTCAGACTAGAATCTGAAATCGCGTTACAGATGCTTCATTTTCAAAATGAGTGACATTTATGTCCGTCATGTGTAAAATAAATCAACATTTAACATTTGTCTTTTTTTTTTTATAATTTTTTTTTTATGATTGTTGGTTTTAAAAAAGAACAGGTTAAAATTGTTTAAGATTTTAAAAATGTTTTCAGTCTCTCATGCTCATCAAGGCTGCATTTAATTGATAAAAAAACAGTAAAATCTGCAGGATTGTGAAATATTTTTACAGTTTAAAACACCATTTTCTATGTGAATGTCTATTAAAGTGTCGTTAATCCTGCTCCTGCAGGAACGTGAACACAATCACATCTATGTAAAGAGTACAACTGAAAATAAACTGCTTTAATAGAATCTGTACAGTGTGTAGAATGTGTAATGGATTCAAGTTCATAGTATGATGCATTGCACTGAATGATGATGATTTCTTTCTGCAGCTTCATAATAGTAGGCACTTATATATGACTCATGCACTACATTCAAGTCTTCTGAAGTCATACGATGCTCCGGCCATCCAAGATGTTCATCGGATTTGGAGAAATGTGTTATTGCATCAGTGTTTTAGCATTATATGCTCTGCAGTGAATGGGTGCCGTCAGAACGAGATTAGCTGTTTGGACTCTCATTCTGACGGCACCCATTCACTGCAGAGCATCCATTGATGAGACACTGATGCAGTGCCACACTTCTCCAAATCCGATGAAGAAGCTGATTTCTTTATCTGAGGCTGTTTTGTTGTGATTGTTCTAGTGACCTGTGATGTCGTCTTGTCTGTGAACTCGGATGGTTTCTGTAGTTACCCATGTCTCTCTCCATCACAGCTCGGGGAGGCTGTTGCCATGGCACTCACAGACATCACCAGGGAAACCAGATCTTCACAAGTCAGTGAGACTCGCTGAGAGAGTAGTTGTTCTCTGTCAGAGGTCAGAGGTCAGAGTGTGGTCATGTAACTTGTGTAGTATCTAGAGAGAGACACACAGCCCTGACTGAACTACATTTAAAACACTTAGAATAATTGAACATTAAGAGTTTTTAACAGCACTTGTGTGAAAATCTCAAATAATCAAACTTTTTTTTTTTTTTTTTGCAAAAATGAGCTTTACCCATTACGTGTTGAACATTGAGCTTTTGAAGCACTGTGTTTACATTTACATTAATGCAGCATATGTAATGACTATAACAGGAAAAAAAAGGGCTAGACATGCAAAATAAACGAATGAAAAAAATAAATGAAAATAAATTGTATAATTTAAAAAACTTATGAAAATATTAATACTAATAATAAAGTGATAAAAATTTCTTGGCAAACTAAACCGTGTCAATAGAATCATAAAAAAATCTATATTTTGTTTTAAGTCACTTTTTCAACAAAAAGATGTGAGAAGTGAGTCTAGCTCTGTCAAAAAAAATAAGAGCAGGAAGTGAGCAAGAAAACTTGTTTATGCAAAGAAAATTGTGGATGTGTTTTCTAGAATTTGTACAAGTGTCAGTAACAAATATCACCTTTTAATTAAAATAACATTGAAAAAATTGGTATGTTTGGTTAAACCAAAGCGCAAACGTGTTGCCGCAGAGAAAGATACTTGTGGGCGGTGCTTAGGCGAACGTGGTGACGTAACTCGGATGCGTCCACCATGTATTGTCCCGCCGAACGCGCAAAATTTGAATTCGCCAGGAAGCGTTGGACGTGTCCACACAGCAGTCAGTCAGTGATGTGCATCTAAACGCGATTAATCCAATGATAATTTACTGCTCCACATATTATCACACGAGCTTTAGGTAAGTTAAACATATCTCTAATCTTCAATGAAACTGAGATGAATGTGTTTGTTTAACGCGACCGTTATGAGCTCATCGGTGAATAACGAGGGAAACTTTCAACCTGAAACATTTTTGCTGTAACATTAATGTTAATAATGTCAATTAATATCATTATGAGTGATTTCAGAAGCGATCTCAGTTTAATTTTAATAAATATTAAGCCCGTTTGTATAGTGACACGGGTGATTTGCTCTGTCATGGTCAAACGTTTACAGTTTGACGAGTGTCAGTTAATCAAATTAACAGATTCACCTCACAAATACATTGAAAGTTTATGGTTTGCTATTAATAGTTTAGTTTATTTAATGACTTTTTCTGATTCATCTTATAAATATTCATGTCGTGTGACATTAATTTTTAAAACACATGCTCTTTAGTTAATATGACCATACAAACGCAATGCTTAACGTTAGTTAGAATGAATACGTTTTGTTTAAAATGATTTTACATGAACTATAAAAATGTCACTTTTGACATTTCATGTAAACTCTACTGTATACATATATGTGTTGATCTGACTTAGTGTGCTATATTTTTTCAGACTGATCCGAATTCATGGTTTTCATAAAAATGGAGATTAAAAATCATAAAAATCCCATAGATTTACATTGACGGAATGTTCAGATGAGCCAGGAATATTCAAACTCCAACTGTCAAAACTCAAATGTAAACAAACTGAAGCCCATTAGACTCCATCAGACTTCTATTCTATGTAACGTTACTATTTCTAATAATAATAAAAAAATCTATCCTAGAAAGATAATAATCAGGCTGAAAATACTGTATGCAGATATGTATTATTAGTTTCATTGATGTCTCGTTTTATACTGATATTTGAGCTTTTAACACGGTAGAAAATGATTTTAGTGCGAATACAGCAACAAGTATTTGTAAAAAAAAAAAACCCTGGATTACATGTTTGTGCATCATAGGCATATTCCCATCATTGCTGTCTGTATAGCTGCCCCCTTGTATTTGAACACAGTGGATTTGTCGTGGACTGTGTTGACTGTATTGCTGATGTTTGTCTGTCCTGCAGAGATGTTGAAGTTTAAATATGGAGGCCAGGTCAGTGTTAAAGATCTGTCTGCTGTGGAGTCCATCACCAGCCGCTGCGCTCGACTCAATCAGCTGCTGCAGGTGATCTATAGATCTAGAAATTAAAGTCTTAAAGAGTCTAATGTTAAAGGGTTGTTGTCTTGTGCTTTATTGTTATCATTCAACTTTATGCTGTCCTTTGAATAAAAATTGCATTATTATTATGGACCTATTTCACATTTCCGGGTTTCTCAGCAGTGGAAGTCGTCATAATTGGGTTAACCTGAAGACCAGTGAATGGGAGAGAACCACAGATATATATTCTTTGCATTCCCACTTGTTTAAATAGCAAAATAAAAACAGAACAATATAAAATGTACCATCCTTCCCACAGATGCGGCATTAGAAAAACCTTTGCATTAGCGTTAACTTTTTTTTTTTTTTTTGTAATTGGATGCAAATATAACAGAATACTGTTATAAATATACATGCATAAAAAAAAATACAAACATGAGAAGATTTTTCAATGCTGATGACCGTTAAATTGTGAAAAGGGTCCATTATTATTATTTTTTATCAATTATATTTATATAAAATTTAATGACAAAAGGAAGTATTCAAATTTCAAAATGCATAATTTAATTACAATCTGTGAAGGAGTGGCAAGAGGGAAATCAGGATTGGTCATAAAATAATGCCTTGAATCTTTCATGCGTCTGAAAAAGGGTTGAGAATTGAACAAATCGCTATGATCCGGCTCAGATTCAGACAGGAATCATGTCTTTGTGGTGTTTTTTAGCTGATTAAAGGAGAATACAAGACTTCTCCTGGTTGTCGAAAAGCAGAAATACTATAAAATGCATAATATGCTGTATTTCTCTGTAAATGTTGTGTAGTAAAGTGAATGTTTGTGGTTTTTCAGGGAAAGTGCAGTTCGTCTGGTGTTTCCAGAGAAACTCTGATTGATGCTTTCCTGCTGCTTTATCAAGAGTGTGCCACACCAGAGCTCATGAAGATCAAACATGTGGCCAACTTTATCAATAAATGTAAGCGCCTTCATATGGAATCTCAAATAGCCATTTAGTTGCTTTTGTTGTATTATGACCGTTTGTTTGTTTCAGATTCTGAATTAGTGGCTGAAGTTCAGGAACTGCTTCCTGGTAAGAAGGATTTTGAGGTGAGGGGCATCGTGGGAAGGGGACACTTCTCTGAGGTGCAGGTGGTGAAGGAGAAAGCTACAGGAGATGTGTACGCCATGAAGATCATGGACAAAACCAGCCTGCGTTCACAGAACAATGTGAGTCTCCATCAAACCTGAAGCATTACACTGCATCATCACCAAAAGTGATGTGGTGAAAACATCGATTTGCTCCCCAAAAAACTACATAAATCACATATCAACTCAACAATCGGGACTAATTTATGTCAGTTCATTTAGTTTGCTTAATGGGGACCTATTGTGCCCCTTTTTACACGATATAAAATACGTCTCTGATGTCCCATGCAAAGTTTTAGCTCAAAATACCCCACAGATCACTTTTTAGCCAAATGGGCTGTTTTTGTGTTTGTCCCTTTGAATGCAAATTAGCTGATGTTCCCGGACCTCTTTTCAGAAGAGGGCGGAGCTTCAGAGTTCGAGACCCCTGCAACACACCACAATCTCATGCACTGAAACGGTCAGAAACTCTCAAGCAATCGATTCACATCGCTTTCATATGCATTTTTTAACTACACAGGCATATCTTTAGCATCATTAGTCTTACAGAAGCCAAGAAGCTTTTGGCATTCCAAGAGATCTGGAATCACTAGTTCTTAGAGACTGTTTATGATTTATTGTGATTATTAATAAAATGAGTGGGTAGATTTTTACCATTACAGACCGGTTGTTTTCACACACTGCAGCCACACAACTGTGTTCAAGCACCTTATAAAAGATATTTTTGCATTGTAGGTTTGATTTGCTCAGTTTTTCCACAGCATTTCATTTCAGTGTGAATGAAATTTACTTGGTCACAGATTACAAGGTTAGGACCAAGCATCTAGTTTGCTTGCTTCTGAGCACTAAACTAAAATAAAATATTGTGTACAACTGATATGTGGGCTGTGATGAATTGTTACACTATTGACAATAAATATTTTGTGCCTGAATAATGTATTTAACATTTTGATAATGTGATTGTACCTTAACACCAGCCAACACTCCTGGTTTTCTGCTAGTTCTTGCTATTTTTGTGTGCAACGTGCTTCACTGAATGAACTGTGTTATGTGCAATCACTGTCCTTGAGCAAGGAATCCAGTCTCAGGTTACTCCAGGAGGATTTTCAGCGTAATAAATGCATAAAAGCATCCACTAAATGACTAACTAGAATCAGTTGCATGAATATCAGGATCTCATTAAAAATACATTCTTCTGTGTCTTGTAAAGACGGCGTTCTTTGAGGAAGAGCGAAGCATCCTGGCCCTGAACTCCAGTCCTTGGATCCCTCAGCTCCAGCACGCTTTCCAGGATCAGGACCACGTCTATCTGGTGAGTGACTGCTTTAACCCGGAGCAGGAGATGTTCTCTACGCTGCTGGAGTTTCTCTGCTCTGAATAATGAGTTCATGTGAGGTTATGTGATCTGACCTTACTAATGCTGTAGGTTTGTTCATCTGATTTCCAACCACAAGTTACTGTAAATGAAAGTGCATGGGTATCAGAACCTCCTTGAACTTCTCAGATGGGAATTATAAACACAAACTGAAATGAATGTTTTCCTTCAGCCAAAAGTAAATAATGTGATTGCATAAATCTAATTCGCCTAATAAAAGCACAAATCTGTTCTTTAAAAGACTGTGTGAGATGTTGACATGTTTAAAAACTGTTTAACTACTGCAGTTTTCTTCTTGGGTTGATGTATTGTCATTTTGCAACAGGAAGTTTGAGTGGCACATGTCAAAGGATTCATTGTTTTGAATTGTGTTGGTTCATAGTATATGTTGACGAAACAAAGATGGTGTTTTTTTTTCTCTCTCACATGCATCCATGATGCACTTTACCTTTAAGAGGATAGAAAACATGATCCGACTGGTTTATTTAGCTAAAACTCCCTTTGTGTCAGCGGCGAGGCGTAACGTGGAGCTTTGTCTGTCTTTCTAATGGATGTTTGTGAATATAGCGGGTGACAATACAGCGAATGTTCACAGTGCTCTCACCCTGCTCCCTACAAACAGTCTTTCATCTGTAGAGCTACAGTCTGACCTGAAGATAAGGACACGAAGTTTAGATTCAGAATTACAGAGAATATTTCCTGCAGAGAGAGACATGTGAGTTAAAAACAGCTCTTACATCATCATTGCGACACATTTCCATTCACACGTTACTGAAAAGGAAAATGCTGCATGAGGATCAGAACTTCCTTGAACTGAATTTATGGGGCTACCAGTTAATAATAATACTTATATATTAATATTTTTATATATTTTAAGGTCACTTTTTGAATGCATAAAATGTAAGACAAATACATAATCCAAGGAAAACGAATAATAAAGAGGCAGAAACAAGAAACAATTTGTAGTGGGAAATATGACAGAATTCTGTTAGTGATGAACCAAACTGAACTATTTTCACTGAAACGAAATAAGCTTTATCCAAATTTAGGTAAAAAAAAAATACATTAAGTAATTCAAAATGCTGGAAACACTCTGCCACTCTGTTTCAGGGGAACTAATTTTACATTTAGTTATTTTAGCATAATTTTAATATTTATATTATTAATAAAATATTGTAATTTTCAGTTGCCAAAACTTCAGTGCATAACTATCTCATGTTTACCTCAAAGTAATTAGTTTATTTCAGTATTTTATGTTTCATGTTTCAAAAGATCATTTAAAATAACAGTACATTAGTGTTGACAGTAGAAAAAAAACAGTTAAAGTCTGGATACTCATATAAATATCTGTTCCTTATGTCTGCAATGTAAAAAAAGAAAAAAAGGTTTTAGAGCTTCATTGCATTGTTTGGTTGATGCTGAATCTGCCTGAAGTTCAGTTCTGTTTTCATTGTTGCATCGCCAACTCTGTGGAAATCAGCGACTTTTGCTGAAAATCACTTTGTGTGAGCAGCCCTTTAGACGCTGATAGAGAAAGACGGATGAAAGAAGGACTCTAATACTCTCAGAATCATTCATTTAAATCTCTCGGTCCTTGTTCACTTGTTCTCATGGAGGGGAAGCGTGGAAAGACTGTAGGCGTGCTCCAATCAGGGTTTTTGAGAACGCAGTGTCTGCCGTTACCGAGAAATATTCCTTAATATTTAAAATATGACAATGACTATTGTTTCTAAAGTTTGTAAATCCACCGCAGCAGGTAGTGCTCTCCCTGGTGAGTTTGGGCTGGGCTCATTGTCTGCTTGTTGGTTGATTATAAAGGGAATGTTCCTTCCTTGGAAAAATATACTTGTTTTATCTATCTAGAGATATTTATAGTGGGAACTAGGGCTGTGCAAAACATTTGAATGAGATTTCCATGTGCATCTGGTCAGTAAAGCTGCTCCTGTGATAAGTAGGTAATCTCCAGCTCGTGTGTTCGGATCAGAGTATGTGAGCGATTTCCCCTCCGTGCTCCGAACATTTACTAATCACTTCGCTCCCAGTAAATGTAAATGCTGCTCCAGGACGGCATTTACAACATAAAGCTACACAAAATCAATGGCGATCGATTCATTGCCAATTTTGATTGAAATTTTGCATCACTCCAATATAAATTCTCCTAAATGGCACCAGGGTGATGCAGAGGAGACAATTTGTTGAATCAATTTTTTTTTACTTTTGCGCACAAAAAGTATTCTCGTAGTTTCGTATAATTGCGGATGAACCACTGATGGCACATGGATTAATTCACAGATCTCCTTGCTACGTTTCTGGATTTGGGAACATTTGAGTTACATTGCTGTCTATTGAGGGTCAGACAGCTCCAGTTTGCTTCAAAAATATCTTAATTTGTTTTCTGAAGATGGATGAAGGTCTCATGGGTTTGAAACAACATGTGGGTGAATAATTAACAATATTTGGGTTAACTAACCCTTTAAGGTATATTAGGCTGGACTTTTTTTATTGATACTAAATTACTAATGGATATGCAAAAGAAAATGTATTACAGTAAATTAAAATAGTAAACTGTAGTAAATAATGAATAATATTACTTGGAAAAAAAAAAGTTGACTGAGAAGTTTTCACATACAACTTTATTGTGATCAACATTGAGGAACATTTACATTTATTCATTTAGCAGATGCTTTTATCCAAAGCGACTTACAGATGAGGACAATGGAAGCAATCAACAATGACAAAAAGAGCAATGATTAGGGCTGGGACAACGCGTCGGGACGCAAAATATGTGCATCGTTTCGTCGACCTGTTTTTATTTTTCTAAAAAAAGTTTGCAAAACGTTTACCTTATGTACGCTGAATATACGCGATGGTCGGATCAACATTCTGTCCAACGTTATATAACCCATCCAGGGGTTTTTCTGCATTGATCTTTTTTTTTTGGCGGCTGTCAAAGCCTTATTTGATCGGTAAATGATGTAGAACCAGAACAGGGCGCGTACGAGAGAGAGCTTCGGCTGCGCGCGCACACTCAGTCTTCAAACAACACGAGCGCTACTTGCTCTCTCTCTCCCTTGTGCATATTAATCAAAATCATTCAACACGATAGAAAAAGGGCGAAACACCAAAGTTTCATGCGCGCTAGCGCACTCACAGTCTTCAAACTACAAGAGCGCTGTCTTGCTCTCTCTCTCTCTCTCTCTCTCTCTCTCTCTCTCTCCCTCTCTCCCTCGTGCATATTAACCAAAATCATTAGACACGATAGAAAAAGGGCGGAACGCCAAAGTTTCACGTGGAGCATTCAGAGATTTTTTTTTTTCTCCATGACAGGCTGCTGGCTCCCACTGTTAATTTATTATTTTGGAAAAGCACTCCTAAAGCCCTACATTGGTTACTGTATTCTTTCAATTGCTCTAAACAAGTATTTTGGGTGACCTTTTTTATTGAATGCTAGACATCAAGTTGTTGTTATTTTCATCTGAAAGAAGAACATTTTTTCAGTAAGCTAGGCCAGTGTTGTAGTCGAGACCAGCTCATTCGAGTCCGAGTCAAGACCGAGACCAGAGAGATTGGGTCTGAGACAAGACCTAAAGAAATCTTCAAGAGTATGTCAAATGTTTGGTGGAAACAATAAAGGGTAAAAGGGCCACATAGTATGTGGTGTAAAGGTAATTTTATTAGTATTATGAAGTGTTACTTGTCAATATTAAGTGCTCATTTTCACATAACATCGTTGTACCACTATACACATCCATATTACCTTTCTAGTACACATAATATTACTGTACGACTCTATATTGTAATTCTACATAACACTTCTAGTACAAGTAACATTTCTGTACCACTATACCTGTAAATGTTCAACTGTAACAGCTTTTACATAACTTTAACCCTGAAGCTTAACTAATGACTGCTAATATCCTGAAAATGTCTTGGATTATGTGCACTTTAGATGTTGTGAAGATTACAGATGGGCATAATTACTTTTCAAAAAAATAAGTGAGGAGACCATCCTGCTACCCAACCAAGCACGATGTGGTCTCATGATCAATCCACCCCGACTAAACTCTCTCTACTGGTGCAGAGGAAGCGGGGACTGACAACAGTTACCATTTTATCACTTTCTGTAACAGCAACGGATAATCTAATGCTAATTTCCCTGGATTGTGCGTTTTAATTTTTTAGTTACGGAGGGCATACACACAAGAGCCGACTGACTGTCCAGGAAAATTCCATGCAAAAGTGTGTATGTGCCAGGGGAAGAAAGCTGGATGAAATGCCATATAAGTTCAATGCATTCTGTCAGACATTTTTGGGGGGAGATGTCTAGTGTTGAGAAAGTCAGTCTGTGTCTGTATTCATTATATAATTTAATTAAACGATATTTGTTTTTTTTTCTGTGAATATTTTGTCCTACTTTGTAAAAATAACACAGTTGACAGAAATAATGTAGCAATGTGGCTTTCTGGAAAGCGGGGTCACTACAGGCGGATGGCAGGAGGGTAACTTAAGGCCGGTGACACACTGGCTGCGTGGCGTCTCTACTGCGTGACAGAAGCGTGGTGGCTGCTTCACGTTTTCTGTGTCTTTACACACCAGAAGCGTGCCTGCATGCGGTGGCTTGGCGCGCTGCTGCTGCTGTAGGTGACATAGAGGGAGACCGCCGACAGACCAGGCTCTTGTCTTCATGACAACAATATCAACTTTTTTTTTTTTTTTTTACACACCTACTGATAGGACACCGTCAACAGTATTGACGGCAAAATAGAATATGTTTGACAGGTGCAATATTCGAAAATCGATCATTATTAATTTATTTTTTAAATTACATTTATATCTGAATTTATGCCAACCTATAGACTTTCAAATATCAAAATGTCATGAATTAATATGTATTTGTGTACAAAATGACATATAAACATATTTTCCTAGTATATTTTGCGTGGAAACGCTTCCAACATGCACGCGTGTCACGTGAAAAATAGGCGTCGGTTCTATTTCTAGCATGCACGGGTTTTCCGCGCGTCTCACGCAGGCAGTCTGCAAGATCTAACCTGTTAACATGGGAGCCGAATTAAAAACAGACACGCCACGCAGCTGAGACGCTTGTGCCACGCATCCAGTGTGTCGCTGGCCTAACGTCTCACGTCAAAAGAAAATCACCAGTCATTGGATGTGTCAATCATACATCAATTTAAATAAACATTAACATACAGTAATAATCATGAAATATTTTGATTGGGACTCGAGTGGACTCGGGCATAAGTCCGATTCCTAATATGTTAGAGTCCGAGTCAATACGGAGTCAAAATGCACACGAGTCCATGACAAGACCGAGACCATTAAAATACGGTCTCGAGACCGAGTCCAAGACCGAGTCCGAGTCTCGAGTACTCAACACTGAGCTAGGCGCTATGTGTTCAGTAAGCTTGTTTCAGTATGTGTTTTCAAGGCTTCAAGGTTTTATTGAATGCTATCTCTATACAAGTGCAAAGTAATGCATTCTTAGTCAGTCTTTTATTTTGTAATTTTAAGAGCAATAAACATATATTGGAATGTTAAGGAATTCATGTTTTCTTCATTCAGATATGTAAATCAACATGTATAAATTGTTAGTAAGTCAATTAATGGGGAGATAATCGAAATCGAATCGGTCTGAAAAAAATAATTGTTAGATTAATCGATGCATCAAAAAAATAATCGCTAGATTAATAGTTTAAAAAAATAGTAGTTTATCCCAGCCCTAGCAATGATATATAAGTGCTATAACAAGTCTCAGTTAGGTTAACACAGTACACGTAGCATAGGCTTTTAAATTATATAATAAATAAAAAGAAAACCTATAGAATAGAAAAATCACTTCCTGTTTGAGTGGTTGAGACCATATCAGAGTCACGTCAGAAAACCCTGGTTCCACCAAAGCAGATTGAAGCTGAAATGAGAAGATCTCTTAAAACTGCTGTCTGTAAGAATTGATTTGAGATTTGTGTATGTTTCCCTCTCACCTGTGACAGGAGCTGGACTCTAGTTTAGGTTTAATCTTCACAAAGGTCTTCTGGGAAAAGAGGACATAAAAGGGCACAAGAGAGTGAACAGACATAGACTGAAGGGAAATAATAAAAACATTCAATGCATTGTGACTACCATATCTACAGTGAATTTGGTGCAAATGTATCCATCTCTTAAGACTAAAAGTATCCTCAAAAATCTATGTAAAACCAACAAAACTATAGAAACCTGGATGACATTAACCCTCAAAGACAGAGACAGCCACCAGCGGCTAAAAATAACTGTTGTTCTTAAATGTTTAATAACTTTTGAACCACTAATCCTATCTGAATGATTTAAAAAGTGTCGTAAAGTGGAGTTTTCGGAGATATATTACATCTCTCATTTGGATATTCAGAGACTCATGAAAACAAACACAAAATAACACATTTGCATGAGAAAACTCTCTGAAAAAGCACAGCAAAACATCATTTGTTTGTATTGTTACAGAAGACAATTTGTGCAATTGTTTCAACTACATGCTGCAAGGCTTGTTTATTGTTCATACTCAGATTGAAAATATATTTCTCAAAAAAAAAAAAACGCTTTTTTGTTTTGTTATAATACTCTTTCCATTTTTTTTTACTCCCTAACAGTTTTTGGACACATCTCTATTGTTAGTAAACGAAATATATCTGTTTTTCACTTAAAAGTGCTGGAAAACAATATTGTAATAAATTGCTATAACTTGCTTCGGGAATGTTATGTGTAAACAAAATTTTATTTGGAAGTTTAAAACACCCAGACACAAATTTTTAAAGAAAAATATCCAAACTTAGGAGTAGGGATGCACCGGTTGACTGGCCAAAAATCGGAATCGGTTTTTGCAAATGTCACGACTTTAACTTGTCAAACACAAATGCGTTTAATTTAGTAAATTATTGAAAGCTGAGCGCATGCAACTGTTGAAGTTTCACATTTTCAAAAACCATAAATAGCCAAATTTCAACTATTGTGAAGCCGTTATTTTCCCAAAACACTAAATCTGCTTGTTTCATCACACCTTCTTCATAGACCTCCACTTCACAGAGAGTAAGATGCTGTGGTGTAGGTCCAGGAAGATCCACAGAAACATAACGCCCCTTCATCCCATAACACGGATAACTGTAGGTGGCTCCTGCTGGAATAGTAGAGACTACAGCACATCTGGAAAAGATGAAAGAGTGATGATGATTAACTTAAATTTTATGATGAAATTACATTTTTATTTATTATTATTAGTATTATTATATTATTTTGCAGATAAGCAAATGTGCAATTAGTTGTCATTACAATGAAGCATTATTATTAAACATAGAAAATAAAACTTTTCCAATTTTTATTTTTTTTATTTTATCTTTAATATTTCAGAAATATAGTAGATTTTCAGCCATTTTGACAGCCCTAGACATCAATAGTGATTATCTGATTATCTGCCAGGTGTTAATAGTTTCTTTGACAGTTTTACATATATATCAGTGCTGTCAAAATTAATGCTGTTAATGTATACAATAATTTTTTTTCAGTTTAACAAGTTAAAAATATTTGTTATTTTGTTATATTTGTTGTCCATTAATCAGAGAACAAAAGAAAAAATAGGAAATCAACAACTTTTGTTCAATGTTTAGGAAGCACACATAGCACATGATGCATTATGAATTTAGTTGGCGTGATGGCAGAAAGTAAAGATTTCCAATGGCAGAGAATGTCAAGATCATTACGTTCTTAAAAAAAGAAGAGAACGAGGTGCAATGTGTCTGCTGCAAAGTAGATCTGGCATTCTACAGCAGTACGACTTCAGTGATTGAGCATCTGAACCGAAAACATCCACTCCATGCTGTTTCACCAAGCGTCGCTGAAACAAGTCAAGCCTATACATTGATGTTCGCTGTTTTCAATCCCATACTGTATTTGTAGTGATGTTGTGATGCGGTTTGACTAGATATGATGTTTAGCTTTGATGTTTTTAAGTTGTAAATGTATTCACGTTCAATTGCAAGAGAGTATAGCCTAAGAAAAAAGAAACCCTTCTCACACACACACACACACACACACACACACACTGATTCTTATTTATAATTGTTTTATTTACATCTTTTTTGTTCTCAGGTGGGTAATGTGCAGAATGTAGTAATGAATTAAGTAGAAGAAGTAATGTTGTATTAAGAAGACAAAACTAAGGCCAAATGGCCTTTTCTACAAGTTTGTATTCATAGTCATGGGTGCACATAATTTTTTTGCCTGGTTGGTCCTCACACTGCATATAGCGTGACCCATTAAAGAGCCAGTAAGATGAAAATTCTAAGCTTCATATCACTGTTTATAAGTCCTGTACAATAGGTTTAAATCCATCCAAGGTTAAAAAACATTGTCATTTTGTCAAAATATCATTTTAAATTACCTCAATTCTCAGAGATCCCCAAACGGTTCACGCAAGGTTGTTCAAAGGATTCAGTTTCCTTAAACCCCACCTTTCGGTAGCATACTGTGTTCTGATTGGTCAACTAACATAGTCAGGTTTGATTGGTTGTTCCGCACACACCTCCACGGTAAACTATGCGTTAGCATTTGTTTGGGGTGAATTATGTCTTATTCCTCTCATCGCGAAGCAAACAGTGAAATAAAAAACTTGAACAGTCTCGCTGCTTTTTCTTCTGTGTGTGTGTATTCAAGCCGCGCTTCAGTTTGAATCTGAATAGAGCGTTCAGTGCGGGGGCGTGGTCACATTAGATAAAACGAAGGGAGACGTGAAAAACAGACATCGTGTTGTTTTCATATGGATTACTTTATCACAGAATATCTGTTTTCGGCAGCACTTGTTTAGTTTTAAAGTAGACATGTCAAGCTTTCTATAGATATCTCTCTCATGTCTCTTCGTTGAGTATTCACGGAGTTACACTTCATTTTAATGACGTGTTTGTAAATGAAGATCAGCGCAGACAGGCTGCAGACAGCACACATACTGATAAGACGCTCTGGAGAAAACAAACACATAACTTCATAATCATACTTCCCGTTGTGATTCGGAGATGCACGTTGGTCTAAATAAAGTTGGTAATGAACCCTCTTTTATGGCCAAACGCTTTGAAAATCCCGCTGTACTCACCGAGATTAGAAAAGCAGTCATCAGTGAAATGTTGTGAACACAACAAGGATTTGTTGTACTGCTCTGGTATTGTGGTGAAAATGAATTTTAGCCATTGGTTCTTCTTATTTTCATTCTTTGGCAGTGAAAATAAAACACACTCTCCTCGACATGATGCTCTCACACCAAACAGAGCGTCTGTGTGTGTGTGTGTGTGTGTGTGTGTGGGGTGGGGGGTGGGGCAGGTCAGAGTTCAGTTTCTCTCAAGACGGTAAGTGGAGATTATTTTGCAAAGTGTTCTAGTGACGTACATAGAGATGGGCAAAAGATTTGAAATCTATAACGACTCGTTTCAGCGATTCAGAGTCGACTCCTTACTTTAGAAGCCAATAACTTTATAAATCGTGTACTTTTTGGTTTAATTACTTTGCACATTGTTTACACTGATGGACAGCTACATCATACACTGTAATACAGGTAATTTTTGATTTCCCATCTGTGTGGCTCTCTAAATATAAATATAAAAAATTAATTAATAATAGTTATAATATTATTGCACTTTATTTATTTAGTTTTTTTTTTTTTATAAAATAATAGTAAATAAACTAAAAATAATAGTGTGTGATAATATTATAAAAAATAAAAGGCAGTCCTATTATCAAATACAAATACATTTATTTTATAGTAAACTTAAAAATAAAATGCTAATATTTACTACTACTTTGTTTGCCTCTTTAAGAGGAATCGCTTTATGTATTCCCCAATTTTACGTTGCTTTGGATAAAAGCGTCTTAAAATAAATAAATAAATAAAAGCGTTTTGATCATATTACATTTTAAAATCAGCAGGCTTTTATTTTGGCGGATTGCCGGATTTATCGCTGCTGACTAAAGAGCGTCAGTGGAAGAATGTCACGGTTTTGCATTGTGCTTTGAAAACGGCATGACATAGCCTAGATTTATGCTTTCAGGTTGAAAATAAAACTTATATAGTACAGTTTATGATCCAAAATGTTAATTGTATATTAATAACTGTCAACCATGTTCAAATGCACTGCCAGAACACACACACACATATATATATATATATATATATATATATATATATATATATATATATATATATATATATATATATATATATATATATATATATATATATATATGTATATACATATATATATATATATATATATATATATATATATATATATATATATATTATTTCATTTTATCATCAAATTGTTCAATAAAATTGGCAGTGTGTTCCAATAGTTTTTAAAGACACTTTTTTCCCCAAACGTTAAGAATTAGGATAGAAGTTAATGTTTAAGTGTAACTGAAATACTGTGTATAGATTATCTTTATTTTATAAAAATGTGGTCAAAAAAAAGTCCTCTGGTAATTTTTTATTTCAACTAGGCTTTGAGTATAATATTACAAAAAATAGGTCCCTGCTTCCTGTAAGCTATCAAGAGTCCCAGAATTGGTGTTGAGGGTCAAATCACTTGCCAGCTGTCCTCCCACATATCTTGTGTGTGTGTGTGTGTGTGTGTGTGTGTGTGTGTGTGTGTGTGTGAAGCTATGACCAACTGAGCAGATTCTGTATATGAGAATACATCAGAGAGACTCACACTGGGTTGCTGAAAACATTTGAAAAATTGTTTCCAATCCGAATCTCTGCCCCGTTTATCCTTTCGCTACAGCACCTGTCTCTGTTAGTGATGGTCACTCTGTTCACGTTGTACGCCTTCATCAGATCCAGCTTCCACCACGCGTTACTCTCTAAATCTGTATGGGTGCAGGTGGACTTTACCCCATCCAGAGCTTTTTGTGCATACCAGTCACTATGTGTTGATGACTGCTCGACGCTTCCCCATGTTGATATTTTCACTGGAATAAGTTCAAGAGAAAAGCTTATTTACAATTATTGTCTACCAGTATTTATAGCTCTACCAGACTATGTAAGTCTGTGAGTTTTCCCCATGTATATACTGTAAATACTGTTTAATTCACTAACTCATACCTCCTTCTCCTGCATTTGTTTGAACGGAGAAAAACCCTTGAAATGTGAAACACAGAATGATGCTTAGTGTTTAGAAACGTAAATAGATTTTTTTTCTTATGATTTATAGACTTGTATCTTGTTAGATTTATACTTTTAAAATATTTGTCAGTTGGGTAAAATTCAGTATGATTTTGTAAAATCATGTATTAATGTCTTACGTAAATAGCTTCTCAAGTAAAAGTTTATTGTTTAAGGGTATATAGATAACATTAACCAAAAAAAACCCACATTCAATAATAATTGAGGGTCTTCTGTTAAGTGTTTCTCTGTCTGAAAGATGAAGTGAAAAAACAGATTTTAGGTCATTAAGGTCTAGACAGATTGTGTTTTACTTACCCAGTAAAAACAGACTCTTGTAGAAATCACTCAAGTTCATTTCAGCTGGTTTGTGACTCTTTCTGCTTTCTGATTTGAGTTAGTTTGAATGAATGTTGTTCCTCAGAGAAATATTACTTTGACATCAGTCACATGATCCTGTTTCTCCTCCCACTTTTCTCTCTGACTGGAGCTGGAACAATGTTTACACACAGAGACAAACAAATCTGTATTTTGAATCTTTTAGCAACAAAACAAGTGAAAACTTTTTAGCTGAAAATAATGATAACTTTCAACTTCAACTTTCAGATATTAATGATGTCAAAATGACAATGCTATTGAAATTGTGGTGGACACTTTTATCTGAAGCAAGTCAAAGGATGAAGTTCATGTTGACATGATCTTACATTGTTCATTTCAGGGTTTGTACAGCCTTTTAAGGGTGAAATTCAACCAATTTTCAATTACTTACAAAAACTTCTAGGGCTCTATGAAATCCATTTTATTTTTTCCTAAATTGTGTTTTATTTATTTTTCGAATTCATTTTTTTTCCGTTTTATTTGTTATTATTTTTCCGTCCATTTTTCTCGACTCCTTTTTAACAGTTAAATAAAATTGTAGTAATCCGAAAGCATGTCTAATTAATTAAAATCATGAAACTTACATACATTTATATGTAAGTATGAATACATTTTCACATCAGTTTATTAAAAATGTAACAAAAATTAAATTTAGGGCCCTATGAAATATTATTTTTTTTTCTCACCATGTTTTATGTTGTTACCAAATTCTGTTTATATATATATTTGTCATATCTCTCTGAAATTAACCTGATAACTGTCACTCACGTTTTTGAAGATAGACTTAAATGTGCATGATACAAACCTAAATTTTTATATTCCATGACTGAAAACATTTTGTAACATGATTTTGATGTGCCATTTACATGGTAATGCAATGTCTGATTTTAAAATGGGTTTTGAAGGATGAATTTTGAGATTTTATGTTTTCAAGTGATATATAACTTCTGATGATTTCTAAAATGTGATAGAGAAAAAGGCAACGAGGAAGGTCAAAGCTCCTTTTGTAATGTAGATTTCTGAGGGTGCACTCTTGTCATAAATTAATCTATTACTTTTCCTACATAATTTTTAACAAAACATATTTGTATAATATATATTTGGGAGTCTTAGACCTTTCCAACGATATATAGTTTGTCAAGATTAGATTAAAATTGATTTTAATATAGTATAGTCAACGTTGGCGTCCCGTATACGGGACGGGGTGACATTTAACAGGTTAAAAGAATACTGCACATTGTAATCTCTGAGTTATGTCTATTTATTATCAAAGCACTTGTCAGTAATACCTTGCAAGCTGATTTAAGGTGTGTCCCTAAATGTTCTGATTTTGCTCCTAAAAGTTTCCATCTGGGGCTACAAGTGATCCTAGTAAAAGTAGTTCATCTGGAGCCCTGTCTCAAGATCAACAGACATTTGCATTTTGATCTTTAATCCATGAAAGCTGCCTTGGGACAAACACTGTCCTGATCTGACACGAGGAGAAGATCTGTTTCTGATGATCTTTAATCTTTAGTTGTGTGTATAGCAATGTAGCAAATCTTTGGCCCTCTCTGCCATTTGCCTCTACATCTACCGCTGTTCACTTCTAAGAATGTTTTTCTTAGTTTTATTTGAGTCATTTGCTTAGAAAGCTTGTTCCAAAAACCATGAACAAATGTCTGCTCAGTGTTTTTCTTGTCCCTGATGCACTTGTTTGTGCAGTTCATTTGACTAGAAGATACATTATTTTGCCTATGTAAATAACCTGGATGCCATTTTTTTTGTTTTATTTTTTTGTGGAAAGAAGCTAAGAAAAAGACACTTGATAGAGATGAATAAAATGATACATGAGTGTTTGCAATCTGACCAAAGACTATTTTTGGATGATAAACTTGTAAGTCAATCCACTGAAGTATTGTTTTCATTGGCCCAAGTCTTTTTTTCTTCTCACAGTGCAAGTACTTAAAGGGATAGTTCACCCAAAAATGAAAATTATGTCATTAATAACTCACCTTCATGTCGTTCCAAACCCATAAGACCTCCGTTTATCTTCGGGACACAGTTTAAGATATTTTAGATTTAGTCTGAGAGCTCTCAGTCCCTCCATTGAAGCTGTGTGTACGGTCTACTGTCCATGTCCAGAAAGGTAAGAAAAACATCATCAAAGTAGTCCATGTGACATCAGAGGGTCCGTTAGAATATTTTGAAGCATTGAAAATACATTTTGGTCCAAAAATAGCAAAAACTATGACTTTATTCAGCATTGTCTTTTCTTCTGTGTCTGTTGTGAGAGAGAGTTCAAAACAAAGCAGTTTGTGATATCCGGTTCGCGAACGAATCATTCGATGTAACCGGATCTTTTTGAACCAGTTCACCAAATCGAACTGAATCGTTTGAAACGGTTCGCATCTCTAATACGCATTAATCCACAAATGACTTAAGCTGTTAATTTGTTTAATGTGGCTGACACTCCCTCTGAGTTAAAACAAACCAATATCCCGGAGTAATTCATTTACTCAAACAGTACACTGACTGAACTGCTGTGAAGAGAGAACTGAAGATGAACACCGAGACGAGCCAGATAATGAACAAAAGACTGACTCGTTCACGAGTGAAGAACCGGTTGCATCGGTTTTCGGATCACCAGTCGTTCTTTTGTTCGATTCAATAAACCGGTTGAAGAAAACGGTTCACTGGTTCCTTTGTGCTCGACGTTTTGGCGTCATTTTCGATAATTGCCCTTGATTCAAGCCTTCGGTTTACCCGCGCTCATAACACTAGCACAGAATCAGTTCAGAATCAATCACCAAAAGAATCAGTTCGGTTCAGACGCTCTGTGTGTCGGTCTGCTTCACGCTGAATCACACATGTGCAGTATCATCAGCTCCTTGGTTCACGAATCAGACGTATCTGATAGAAACGGTTCTTGACTTGTGAACGAGTCATTATCTGGCTCGGCTCTGTGTTCATCTTCAGTTCTCTCTTTACTGTTTGAGTAAATGAATTACTCCGGGGTTATTGGTTTGTTTGAACTCCGAGGGAGTGTCTGCCACATTAAAATAGTTAACAGCTTAAGTCATTTGTGGATTAATGCGTATTAGAGATGCGAACTAGGGCTGTGCGATTAATCGAAATCGATTTGAGTGTGCGCGATTTCTAAATCGCCTTATAGAACGATTTTCTGCAGCCCGACCTCCCGCAGTATGTTATCTGAACCAATCAGGATGCAGCACACCTGAGTGGAGCGTGAGAGCAGAGCATACTCCAGGTTCTCACACACTGTCTGTGATGCTTAGCTTTTTTTTTTCGAACCCATGTTAACGGAACGTTCACACTGCACGCGGTAAAAACATGAGAACAAAAAATGTTGACACAGGTTGAGCGAGAGGAGACACGTTGTAAGGCAGCATATATCCTTATACAGTCTCTGATCTGAGCACGCGCGTGCATTTGGTTTTGTTAATAAAGCAAAGGAAATCTGCGTGCGAGTCAGTGATGCGCGGGTTGATCCAAAATGAGCGGCTGCCTGCGGTTACAAGTCATCCAAAAATATTTTTTGTGATATTCGGGTCGCGGTCGCATTTTTGAAATACATAGGCCTACACTTTATTGCCTGAATAACTTGCATGAAGATGACGCAGGAGCTCAGTCTGCACGTAGAGATGGAGGCGGCAAAGAAGACTGCATGGGGAGCAACGGCGCTGTTTTTGGTAAAACATGATTTTGACGACTTCATTAAGTTTTGTTTTATAGAAAAATATTTTTAAAATATTTTTGTTTTGTATAAATTGTATCTTAATTTTGATCAATGTTTTATCAATCAGTTGCCCGTATTTAATAAATAAGAAGCAAATATATAGCAGACAATGTAATAAGGCGCTGGCACGATCACTTGCATTGCAGTCATTAAACTCAGCGTGTGCCTCACAGTTTTGAGAAATATAGGCTATATATTTACAGACAGCTTGAAATTTCTACTTTTAAACGAAAATATTCAAACCAAAATAAACGGGCTTCTCTCTGATGATGTAATCCATATGAAATGTGCATTTCTCTCTGGCGTGGCGAGTCTGCATCGTCAACTTCATCTTTGCAGCAACACAGAAAACACCAGTTCATTACTAAACAATTAAATGTCTCATTGCATATTTTGCATATAAACCTGAGCCTCAATGCCTGCTGACCTTGCAGAAACATACAAATAGACATAGCCAGACTAGACTATTTTAGTACAAATTAAGAGCTTACTGACGATTTTTTTTTATAATTCTTGACAAAATTATAATATGTTAAGTTAATTTATTTTTATTTTTTTTGCCTAGTTACGTAATGATGCTACGATGAGCATTTACTGCTTTTTAAAAATGCGGGTCAGGAAGCGGGTTGGGTACAATATTTAATTGTTAGATTTTTGCGGTCCAAGTTGCGGGCGGGTTAGTTGAAAACATCGGTTGGGTGCAGGTTATTAATACATTGACCCGCGCATCACTGATGCTAGTGGATAGATTCGCGCTCGCACATGATTTTATTGTGCTCTTGCGTTACAATAATGCACTCTCGTTGCTGCTTCTGAACCGCTTACACATTACTTACTGTATACGTACTGCAGATGGAGTACAGTGACCCTTGGCCAATAAATATATTGGGCAAAACATATAACACTTGAGGCACCACTACAGTGAGCTAGAGATAAAGCTCTCATTGGTTTTCTTTTATAATATGTTTAAAATTTATACTTAATGCATTTATGACTCTAAAGCATGTCTGTGTGTGTCAAAATCGTGATTTAAAATCGAAATCGCAAAATTGATCAAAAAATCGTGATAGGTTTTTTTGTCCATATCATAAAATCGTGATAGGTTT
Organism: Carassius gibelio; assembly: GCF_023724105.1. Classification (NCBI taxonomy): domain Eukaryota; kingdom Metazoa; phylum Chordata; class Actinopteri; order Cypriniformes; family Cyprinidae; genus Carassius; species Carassius gibelio. The sequence continues at coordinate 10,147,227 of NC_068400.1, read as the reverse complement.
TTTTTGTCCATATTGCACAGCCCTAATGCGAACTGTTTAAAATGATTCAGTTCGATTTGGTCGACTGTTTCAAAAAGATCCGGTTACATCGAATGATTTGTTTGCGAACCGGATATCACAAATGGCTTTGTTTTGAAACAGACATGGAAGAAAAGAAAATGCTGAATAAAATATTTTTGGACCAAAATGTATTTTCGATGCTTCAAAATATTCTAACTGACCCTCTGATGTCACATGGACTACTTTGATGATGTTTTTCTTAACTTTCTGGACATGGACAGTAGACCGTACACACAGCTTCAATGGAGGGACTGAGAGCTCTCGGACTAAATCTAAAATATCTTAAACTGTGTTCCAGAGATAAACGGAGGTCTTACGGGTTTGGAACAACATGATGTTGAGTTATTAATGACATAATTTTGCAAATTGGGCGAACTAACCCTTTAATTTCATGTAATTTCAATATTAGTGAATATAAGATAAAATGTTCAAATGTAAAAATGTAATCCAAAGAATATAGTATAGTATGTAGTATCAGATCTACTGATACGTACATCTGAGATATTTGTTGGTTTTAACAACGATCATCCTTTTCTCTTCTGAAGAGCATCTGTTTAAAGTTTTTCCTTTTATAAGGAGAACCCTCCTTATGAAAATATTAAAAAACTGTAATAAAAAAAGATAGTTGGAGTATAATTTACAAGAAATTACTATTAGTCTTTCTAGTTCAAAATTGTACGTTTCATTCAATGCGTCACATTTTTTTTTTTTTTTTTTTTTTACTACCAATTTCTTAGTGTAAATTGTTCCGACACCATTTTTTCTTCCAGTCAAGGTTGGTAGAAAATAACTAATTGTTGTTTCATCATCATTTATTTTATGCATACACAAACAGTTTTTAAATATTGTTAATCTACGGCTTTAGTAAGCGATTTCTAGGTCTACAATTTGTTGACCCAACACAATATACTTAAATTATTAATTAGAAATAAACATGCTTTTGTGGCTTGTTTCGTGGATTTTGAGCATGAGAATGCTACCCAACCTGTCCATGTATTTTCTGTGTAATTTACAGTTGTGCACGAATTGCTGAATATATTATAACAGTCTGTCTGCAATAATTATAAAAACAATAATAACACTATTCGAATTTTGCTAATATGTTGCTTTGCTGGCCTTAAATGTATGGAGTGGCATTAGTCTAAAAAATAATTAACGCAAAAGCCTATGGAAGTCCGTTTCTGCCACATTTGAGAAAATAAATTTGATTTTGTAAGTCATAATGATAAACTTTCTCATAATTATGACTTTGTATCTCTTTTTATTGAGAAACGTTCTCATAATAATGACTTAACATCAAGTAATAACAAGAATCTTTCTCAAAATAATGTGGAACTTATTGAAATAACAATAAATTTACTCAAAATAATGAGAAACGTTTTCTAAATAACAAGAAACTTTCTCAAAGTAATGAAAAACTTTTGTAATAAAGATAGTTTCTCAAAATAATACATTTTCTTGAAATAGCAAGAAACTTCCTCAAAATAATGAGAAACTTTCTTTAAATAACGGGAAACTTTCTCTTAATAATGACATATTTTAGGACTGCATGATTAATCTAAAGCATTTGTCACATATCGTCAGTAAAGCAGGATCTCCAGCACATAATTACAGATGGAGCAGCATTTACTACACAGAGCCGTAGTTCACTGAAAAGTTATGCAAACAGCTTTCATAATCACAGAAAGATTTAATCGTACGATTATGAAATCAAAGAAATCATTCTGATTATGAAAGCTGTTTGCGTAGCTTGACAGTGAACTACGGCTCTGTGTAGTAAATGCTGCTCCATCTGAAAGTATGTGAAAATGCCACATTTAATACCATGTTTTTGCTCTAAACTTCGTAACATCAGTCGAGTGTTTGAAATAAATCCTTCTGTGAGAAGATGTGGCTTCTTACACAGAATAAGACACGCAGCATATTCATAGTATTTTAAGCAGTTATAAAGGCATTGCATTATTAAAAAAGAAAGCAGTAAAATCTTCTGTTTATAGTGATTTCCTGGTTTTCTTTTGCGAGGCGTATTTGGAGTTTCTCTGGCCTTTCAAATCAGTTTATAATATCATTAGATGACATTAGTGATAAAGAGAGAGAGAGACTAAGCACATGTGCGTCTCTCAGCAGTGTTCAGCAACTGCGTCTACCAATCTATAAATTGAACTGCTTCAAGAACCTCGCTACTGTGAAATGCCATGCAGCTTTTCAGCTGCTAAACGTCTTTTTTACTGATAAATTCACGCAGCAGCACTGATTACAGGTTTCTGTCCATGTCTCCGCGTGAGTGCGTGTCTGTACTGTGTGATTACCATACATAAAAAAGGTGGAATACATGGAAATAGTTAGTAATAAAGGCTTAAATATCGATTATATTTGATAATGGCCGATATATCGACCGATATTTGTCATTTTTCAAATATCGGCATTGACGAGTAACAGCGCAATGAAGTTGCGATTTTAAATTGCAGTCTGTAAAACGCGCAACATTGCAGAAAAGGTGCGTTCACAAAATAGCGATGTTGATACAAATTAATATCAAATCGTCTATGTGCCATCAGCGCAGATGAACAGTTCTGCGTTCAAATGCGTTCAAAAGATGGTGCAAGGCACTGGCAAAAGTAATAACCATAAATGTGACCGGGGGAAATAGTAAAAATATATTTTCATTTTTTACTAATAAACTAGTGTTTTCTGAGTCTGTGTCACAAGGATGAATGACTAATGAACATTTAATTTCACAAACCTTGCAAACTTAATCGAACCCAGCTGTGAGATCTTGTGAAGTGTGTATCCAGCATGATCATGTGTTCTCTGTGTGACGCTCAGTCCGTGTGAATTGAATGCTTTAAACTTTAAACTCATGATTTAAAATTATTCTGCACTTTATGCATTCGTCCACTGTCATATTCATGTCATTTTCACTGTGTGCTGTTTGTAAAATGAGTGTTACCCTGGCTTTATTTGAAAAATATGATTCCCAGTGCACATAAACTTCCCATAAACTTACTGAGTGCCCTGTTGGTTACAGTGTTTACTTTATTTTTAATTATATTTTTATTAAATATTTATTCAGTTGTGAAAAATACTGTCGTCTAAAGTATAAGCATGTTTCTCTTACTCGTTCATTTTTTTAATCCATTATCAAATGATTTCAAATGTATTAAATATTAATAATAATTGTAAAAAATCATATCGGCTTTATATCGGATATCGCCCCCTGCTTTCCAAAAAATCTGCATCGGCTGACAAAAAACACATATCGGTTGACCACTAGCCCATAGTATAACAAAAAATATTATAAATCTCTCCAGTGTGTCCAATGCGCTCATCTGCTTGCCTGTACGTAGTATATTTTATCAATAAACTGTATACCCAATTTTGCCTTTTTATATCACTGTTTTCGTCCATTTAAGCCACGTTAAGCATTTTCTAATTTAGCGTATTGTGCTCATATCTGAGCTGTGCTGCCTTTGCATTCACATACTTATATATTTACAAATGTATGTTCAGGGAATCCCTAATTTTAGCAAACAGCACTTCTAATTGCAACACTGTCTGTTTGGAATCAGTGGCACAGTATTATTAATGATTATTCAGTATCTGTGGTGGAGGCTTTCCAGCTTCTCATGAGGACAGACGCATGAAACTCAAAGTGACTAAAGAGACGGTTTTCTATTTCTGCCACCTCCCTTGTTCCAGAAGAAGGGGGGGCGGGGGGGGGGGACAGAAATCTGTCTCTACCCGAGCGATGCGCTGAAAAGACCCTCGCTAGCTTGTTGCTAGGATACGGGGGCTAGAATTCGGCGCCTGTCGTTCGTGTCCTGCCGGCTTTGCTTTCCATTCATGTTCTCTTGTGTGTGTGGGTGTGTGTGTGTGTGTGTGCGGGGGTGTGTGGGTGTGTATGTGCATGTGTGTTTGTGTGGGCCTGGTTTGCCCCAGAGCTGTCACACAGGGGCAGATCTTCATCAGAAGTTACTGCTGAAGAGCACAGTCGAGGGACTCATGATGATTCAGAGTGTGTGTGTGTGTGTGTGTGTGTGTGTGTGTGTGTTTGCATGTTTGAAGTGTGATTTGATGCGAAAGAGCTTGTTTATTTGATGTTTTTGTGATCAGTGTGTTAGAGTACATGTTAAAGAAAGGGTTAAATCTGGCAGCTCAATATGTCATTGGCTTTTGTATGTACACAGTAGTCAACTTTTCAAAGTCAATGTTGTCCTAAGACAAGAACGGGTATTGTTTTAATTTTAAGATGAAAGGTTTTGATCCTTTTAAAATGTTTACTACTGTATAATTCTATACATGATGATTGTAAAAAAATAATTTAGTAAAATGTTTGTTCATTTTATTTATAAATATTATGAATAATCATTCATAAAATAATAAGAATTAAAGTTATATAAAAAATGTGTTGTGTGCATGTTTATATAAATGTTTCACAAAATTATTTCAAATTATTTTATTATAATTTCATATAATACATGTATTATAACTGCATATTTTTTTCATACTATTTTATATATACAAAATATAATTTCAGATAATTCAATAAACCGATATAATAAAAGTATGTTATTATATTCAGTATATTCTGAATAATAAGAACTGTATCATATAAAATTATATTTAAAAAAAATGGTGTGTGTGTGTGTGTGTGTGTGTGTATATATATATATATATATATATATATATATATATATATATATATATATATATATATATATATATATATATATATATACATTGACAAATTATTTAAAAACTTTGATTATAATTTTGTAAAATAGTTATTATCATTTGATATACATATAATTATAAATAAAATTATATTTATATAATTTCTTTTTTAATAAATATGAAATATATACAATATATAAAATACAAATACTTTTTTAAGTTTATAAAATACAAATGATAATTTTTTTGAAATTTAATATAAAATACATTGATTATTTTGTTGTGGAAAAATATTTAATGTAAAATTAAAAATGTGTGTATTTTATGGTGTTTTTCACCATCACTAGCAGTTTTGTCTCTTATGTTTCATCAGAAGTTAGTGTACTTACCCAGGACACATGACTGTGATGTGTGATGAAAACAGTATTATCATTATGTGTTATTGTACTAAATAATAGGGATGTACTGCTTGACCGGCCATAAATCGGAACCGGCCGGTTTTTGCTTAAAATACGCGATCTGCAATCGGCCGGTTTTTGGTCTTATATAGGCCGATTTTTCCGGAAGTGCTACATTGACAGACTACATTGTAATCGTTCACCATGTCATTTGTGTGGAAGTATTTCGAAATCTGTGCGCAGGACACGGGCAGCCGATCAGCACTTGGAAATGCAGAGCTTCATGTCTGAGGCACAGAGAGCAGGAAGCGATCAGCCGTTGGTGTACTGGCGCACAAATAAGAGTCCCTTTTCTGCGCGCACTGAAGCTGCGCGAGTTTACTGTTACCGGTCCGAGCCCTGAACACGAGTAGACCGTGAAGAGATGTTCAGATCAACTTCTCACGTGTTGGATGAGAAACGAAACGGACTAAACTGTGACAAAACTTTTTATATAATTATCGTGTGTGTGTGTATTTTAAAATTAGTCTCAGCGAGTCAAAGAAATCAGACATTTTATTCCAGAAATGCGTGGAAGGTAGGGATGCACGATAATATCGGCACAACATCGGTATCGGCCGATAAAAGCTTAAAATGACCATCATCGGTATCGGCCGATATGAATATTTCTGCCGATGAGCCAAACCGATATTCTCCAAGTGAAATAATTGACCTGTTTTTCAGATGTGAATGTCTGTCTACATTTGTAAAATAATACATTTATGGTAGAATCAGTACAGAAGAGATACATGGATTTCTCTTCAGTATAATTAAAGTTTAAATATATCAGGCGAAATTTTTTTAAATAAATCGATATCGGTATCGGCATCGGCCAAAATTATTTTGAAAATATCGGCATATCGAATATCGGCCAAAATCCAATATCGTGCATCCCTAGTGGAAGGTCTTTTCCACCACAGAATGTGATCAAGTACAACAAATCATCTGAGCTGTGGCAGAAATGTTCTCCAGATAAATGAGAAAATGACAGAATTGCTGTGTGCCGCATGTAAACGCATTGGAATTTTTACTAGATGAATTAAAGCAGTGTGTGAAGTGTGTTTTAATGAGACAACGAGCCGTTTTCCCCTCACATGATTCACGTGGCTGTGTCTTCTGTAATCTTGTGGGAATTTCGGGACATAATTTTAATGATTATGATCACTTTCATGTTCTATTCCAGTAAAATGTCTCTGGCTATTCTGCATTTGCTCTTTAAAATGTCTAATTGATGTATGTACTCTGCTCAATAAGAGATGCTGTAAATCACCATATAATCACAATAAATAATGAACCGTTTACAGAGCAAAACAAGAGTCTGTGAGGTTCATACATGAGAAATCTCTCTGTTTACATGTTCGAATAGTAATTAATTAGAGCCTGTGGTGTGGTTTCAGGCTGATACTGTGCTTATAAATAATCCCGCAGTCGTTCTTATACCTGCAGCATTCACACCGATCTCTCTGTGCTTCTGTCTGATGGTTTTCCTTGTTTTTCACATACGCCACTCCCTCGATGCGGTTTTTAATCTAATTAGCTAATTGTCTAATGAGAATGGGAATGGTGTAATCACAAGTTTTTATTTAGCATGTGGATGTGTGATGGAGACGAGTAGCTGCTAATTAAACCAACCGGACGGAGATGTTTCGTGCAATAATAGATTCACTTACAGGTGATTATTAACATGCAAGATCACGTTAATGTGAGATCTGCTGTACACCTGATGCTCAGTTACTGTAAACTCGTTATGTGCTCATTACATTCACTTCTGAGACACCTCGGACTGTCATTTCATTGGATGAAATGTCAAAACAAGTGTCATTTATAAATTATAAAAAAAAAAAAAAAATCAAAACCCTAGCTGATTAAATGCAAGAGTGATGAAGACCAATCCTGCAGCATGTGTTTAGTATTTTGCTATCTAATGCCATAACGTGTGACTGAAGTGTCCAAAAACTTTTGAGAGCTGAGATTTTTAATTGTATTTGTTATGTTTTTGACCAAATCCTTCCATGTGCTCATGTTGTGTCCAGGTGATGGAGTTTCTGCCCGGCGGGGATCTCATGGCTTTGATGAACAGATATGAAGATCAGTTGGACGAGTCTATGGCTCAGTTTTACCTGGCCGAGCTGGTGCAGGCCATCCACTCGCTCCATCAGATGGGATACGTGCACAGGTACAACCAAACACACACTGTTATCTTTATTAAATAACAAACTCCTTTAGTTTATCTCTGCCATTACAATGATTTACTATTTCCTATCGCTAGAAAAGTATTAGTCATTCTCTTTCTGTTGAACGTGTAGATTCACCTGAGCGCATGTTGTTGTTTTTTCCTTGAAGAGAGGAATTGTTAATGTGATGTCCTGCTAAAAGTTAACTTTAAGAATTCAGTTTTAATTTCATAGACTTGACTTAGAGAGTTTTATTTTATTTTATTTTATTCCTGGAAGAGAGACCAAATTCTAAATGTGTTTACCTGATAAAAGTTTAGATTTAAATGTATAAATAAACTGGAATATGCTATACACCAATTTCAATTATATAGACACAACAGAGATTCATTTTAATTAATTTAATTGAATTTATTTAATTGCATTTAATTAAATTTAATTTATTATTTAATTTATTATTTAATTTAATTTAATTTAATTTAATTTAATTTAATTTAATTTAATTTAATTTAATTTTTAATTTAATTTTATTTTATTTTTCCCCTTGTAAAAAGTAGGGGATCTGATTCTTGTTTCTCATCCTCATTAATTTCTGCTTCTCTTTCTCTTTCAGAGATATTAAACCAGAGAACGTTCTGATCGACCGGACGGGTCACATTAAACTGGCTGACTTTGGTTCTGCAGCCAGACTGACTGCTAACAGAACGGTAACGAGAGAGGAACCTTTCGATCTGTTCAGGAAGGGATATCAGTTGAATATGTTTAAATGTGGTGTAAATGGACCATGTTTCACATCCACTTTAAATGGTCAGAGTTTGGACACCGATGAATTGAATGCTGTGTTGTTATCTGGGACTAGGTGACGTGCTCCAATCTCCCGGTGGGAACTCAAGACTTCCTGGCCCCTGAGATCCTGTCCACGCTCAACGGAGGGCCGGCGTGCAGCTACGGCCCCGAGAGCGACTGGTGGTCCCTGGGAGTCATCGCTTATGAAATGATCTACATGAAATCACCCTTCGCTGACGGCACGTCCACAAAAACCATCAACAACATCATGAACTTTCAGGTGAATCCAGCAGCTTCTGATGTTTGGAGTTCAGTCTGAATTACACACTCTTTGAATTCCAAGATAATATTAGTTTTAATGAGTCGGTTCAAAACACAGATTCACTGGTTCGTTTGCATTCCATAATTTTTCATTTTGCTACACAAATTGTTTAGTAATAATATGTGGTTTTATAATGCATATGTGTATAATGCATTATTATTTCCTTTTATTTATTCAATGATAAACAATGTGAAATCATGCCATCGTTATGTTTAACTTTTAATAATTATACTATTTTACTTGTTGCAATTAATTTTTGAAATCAAAGTTCGAAATTATACAATCTAATCTAGATTAAAAACTGCTCATGTTGCGTGAGTGCTGCATCTTTGTTTGGATCATGATTCAAATGCAGTGGTTGCTTTTTATTTTCAATGGAAAGAGCACAGACAAAGCCTTAGTTTGTTCATATTAAGAGATTTGTCTAACGTATTTGTTTGATCTGGGATTTGTTTTGAAATTCAAATTTAGTATTTATTTTTTTATTTTTTTTATTTCACAAAGAAACATGCAGCAATAGCCCAATAAAACGAAACCTTCACATTTACTGTTGAATGTCTTCAATCTTATTTTGTAAAAAAAAGTTGAGTTGAGTGAATGGTTCCATCCCGAGTCTAGACAGGGCTTTCTTCTGTGTAGACCAGCGCTTCTGCACACAGAAGTTGATGTTTTCTTGCTTGTGTTCTGCTCCCAGCGTTTCCTGAAGTTTCCAGAGGAGCCCAAAGCCAGCGCTCAGTGTGTGGACCTGCTGCAGAGTTTGTTATGTGGATGGCAGGAGCGTCTGGGATACGAGGGCCTGCGCTCACATCCGTTCTTCTCCTCCGTCAACTGGACCAACCTCAGACACAGTAAGACATTCGGTGCTCAGAGTTCAGTTCATTCGTTCTGAAGCACAATAAAGACTTCGTCAGTGTGTCTGCAATGTAATTTTTCCATGTACTTGTTAATTACAGGTTATTAATCACTAGCCTGACTTTGCTGCTATTTCGGTCTCCTTCAGTGATTACTTCTCTGCTGTAATTGCTGGATTTGTTATAGTGAGCTGGATGTGTCTGAGAGCACAGATTGTCTGCAGCTTTAAGTGAAACACTTCTTTAAGCTCAGAGTTTCTTCTATATCTGCTTTAAGACTTGAGTATTGTTAGCTCGGGGTGGGCAACGTGTGTATTATCTTAGCATTATCACAGATTTAGTTCTGTTTTATTACAGTAAACATATTGCAGCAGTGCTACTGTGTGACGTGATGTGTGTTCTGGATAGCACTGGAAAATCACTTGATATCATATGACAACATTTGCAGTCACACTCTGATAGCAAACAAAGTTTGTGGGTAAATAAAAAGCCACCATATGTTTATTCATGCATCAACTTACACACACACACATACACACTTGCAGCGGGTGGATTTCTGTGGATTTAGTCAGATTATGGAGCCAAACCCTAATGAGATAACACACCACTTGAGCGTGCACACACACACACACACACACACACACACAGAGAAACACTTCTGTGGCTCAGGATTTTGTTCCTGTAGCATACTACCAATGAAATGCAGTCATATGAACAACTTGTCTGTAAATAGTTCAATTTAAAAGAGTATAATGAGGAATCGAGATTCTTTCCCACTAGAGCTGGGTGATATACTGTATCTCAATATTCTTACCAATTTCGAAAAAAAAAAAAAAAAAAAAAAAAAAAAAAAAATATATATATATATATATATATATATATATATATATATATATATATATATATATACATTTGTTCTCTTTCTCTTAAAAAAAGTTGTATTAATTATTTTTGCCCCCTATAAAAAAAGAGATCTGGATAGAACAGCTGTTGTTATGAAATGCAAATTACTTACTGCAAATATACAAATGATTTATTGCAAAATAAACATTAAAATAGATAAATAGATAAATTAAAAACAGGGGCAGTGACCACTTGCTGCTTTTTTCTAAATGACGCAGAAGAACAGTTTAAATGTTAAAACTCACATGTATTTTAAGGTACCTTATTAAAAAATGTGAATTAAAAAGATACAATTATACAAGAAGTGCAATCTTCCTATAATATTTGTTAATGTTGCAACAACAAAGCAGGTACTTTAAGCAACAAAAAAACACATTTTACATTTCATAGAATAAGAGGCAGGTGCATTAGTTTGCATTTACACTCCAAGACAAAGGCTTAGTTCAAATGAAAAGAAATGAACAATTTTTTGCTTTTTTGCCATATGCTCTTCATTTTTGGACCACAAAAGGAAATGTAAAAAAATTCTCAGTCTTGTCAATAAAGTGGCAGGAAAGAATCATTTAGCATCAAACTTTTATTTCTATTTGAAAGCATCAGAGGATGGTCCCAAGTGCAACACAAGCGTTCTGAGGGTTTGGTGAAAAACAAACTGAAATGTATTTAACCAAGATCCTGACACTGGCCATTGGTTTGCACGCAGTTCATTCCACCTTACCCAGAAAAAGCACACAGATTGTGAGAAATGAAGAATAAAAAAACTGTATCCATCCAGGCAATCCATGGACTCCTATATCTGTTGTTTGTCGCAACAGGACGTTTTCACATTCCCATCTGCCATCTGTCATCACGACCGGTCTGGAGATGCTCAGCTCACTGAAGAAAACACATGGAGACTTTTTTGGGGGATTGTATTTCATGTTGTTTTTTTTTTTTATTAAACTTGTTTTCTGAAGACTGTGCTGTTTCTATGCGAGTGAACTTCTGCGCTAACAGAGTTTGATGATCATGCAAGCGTTTACAGAAGACCAACACAGGTCTATTCTGACATACAGTATCAGATTTTATTTATAACTGCTATTGACCTGGTTCAATCACGCCATTTACTGATTCAATGCCACATTTAATTATGATTGTCACTCCTGAAACTTTTCAGCTTGTAGCTAATAGCGATTTATTCAAATTGTAAATGGGTTATAAAGAAAGTGAGCAAAGATGAGCCTATCAGCCCTTGTAGACATAAGGCAAGAAATGAGTTAAAATGGCTTGCTTTGTCTTTTATAAGTGAAACTTAGCATGATAGCTATATACTAAATGCTCCCAGATTGAATTGATTGAGGTAGGGGAGTTAAAAATAAAGGTAAACAAAGTTAAAAATAGGACAAAGGTAACATACATAAACACACACACACACACACACACACACACACACACACACACACACACACACATATATATATATGATGTGATGCTTACATTTTCTGTCCGATTGCATTTTTTCAGTTAAAATTTGTTTAAATAGATTAAAAAAATGTACCTCTCTCACATATGTACCAACTAGGGCTGCGCAATTATGACAAAAATCGATTAATGTGGTCGTGTTGTCGATTATTCCCTTGAAATTGTAATTGCGATTTATTAATTATGATGATCACAATGTACATTGATGTTTATATCATTGTTTGATGCAACTGCATGCCGCATTTTTATATGAAAATAAACAATCTGAAAATACTAACTAAAAACTTTTATTGCTTATCTATAGTATTAAGCCTAAAAAAACATCAGATTGGTTTCTTATTTAAAGGATAAAAAAAGTAAGAATATTAATCGTGTTATAATGTTATACTAAAACTAATATTAAAATAATGCAGAAAAGATAACATGTAGAAAGAAGAAAATGCATTTTAACCGTGCAGAATAACATAAGTGGTCTCTGAACGATTAACTGCCGCTTTGAACGATTACGTAATTGTGGCATCCATAACTGTAATCGTGATTAGAAATGAGATTAATTGCCCTAATACCATCTAGGGTTATGCCGGTATGAAATTTTCATGAGATTAATTTCTCATGTTTTTTAAACGGTATTATCACGATATTGAAATTTAGTTGTAAAAAAGTTAATGAATTAGTCAAATTAAATTAAAAATAAATTATCTAATTTATTTGGCTGAAATATGAATCACTGGTACAGAATGGCATTAAAAAAAGTAAAGCATTTTTTTTTAAATCAGTTTTATGCAATTTACAAAAAATAAGTTTGCTAACTACATTTAAGAAGCCAATTTTGAAATTATAGAACAAAAAATATATGAGATCATTATTTACAAAAACTCAAAAGAAATGCAAATACTTGCAAAATTTTATTTAATTAACATTATTAACATTATTAATGTTTAATCAACTACAAAAGATATTACTATTATTACATAGAAATATACATTTTTTACAATACATATATGTGTGTTTGTGTGTGTGTGTATACATAATCATGTATATAATTATTATACAAAAATTATAAAAAATGCTAAAAATAATTGAATGCAGTAAAACTTTTTGTTAAACTGTTTCAATCATTTGTTGTTATAGCATCTAAAACATACTTTACCTTATTAAAATATAAATGTTTTGACCTCAAATATTAATGTTGACAACAATAAACTGCCCATTTATTTGCAGTCATCTGGCTCTCTAGATACAATTTTGATCACTTATAAAATTCATATTGTTTGGCTGCTACTACATGATAAATATAGCCCAAAATAAAGACAGTGGTTATTTGTGTGCGTCTGATGTGATTCTGACTGATTGTATGTTGAATTGACGTGCAGCTCAGAGGCTTGTTGTAGCAATCCTAGTGTCATTTAGTCAGTTTCCTGAGATAAGTGGAGATGATGAACATGTTGAGATGAGCTGATGAAGCGCTGGGAGCGTGTGCTGGAATCATCACGTGGCTCATGCAGTCGAGCTTGTGTTGTTGTGCCACTGATGTAGTGTTTGTTAGAGCCTTCTGTGTTTTGTTGTTGTTTTGATGTTTTTTAGATGAGTAAGCCAATTGTGTAAATGTATAAGCAAAAACCCCCCAGCACCATATACAGTGTGTGTGTGTGTGTGTGTGTGTGTGTGTGTGTGTGTGTGTCAATACAGCTGTTTGTGGAGATGCAGCGCTGTGTGTGTGTGTGTGTGAATCTCGCTCCGGGTTTTGGCTGTGACTCACGCTGATTAGCTGAGACTGCTGCAGTGAGAGAGAGAGAGAAAGAGAGAGAAGGGGCGAGCGAGTTATTGTGCTACAGTCTCATCCCAGAGACCCCCGTCTCTCTCTCTCTCTCTCTCTCCAGTCTTTTTTCCTCACCGAGCACCTCACCGGTTTTCTCCTCTCGTCTCCTCCAGCGCTCCCTCCGTTCGTTCCATCTCTGCACTCCGAGGATGACACCTCCAATTTCGAGGAGCCCGAGAGGCCCCCCCGCCCTGCAGCCGCTGCCCAGCGAGATCATCCTCGCTCAGGCTTCCTCGGACGAGACCTGCCCTTTGTAGGGTGGTGCTTCAGTCGGGCCCTGAGCGCACTGGCCAAGTCTGAGTGAGTACACACACACACACACACACACATCTAGTCACAGGTGGTCCAGTGGTGCGGAGACGGCCACATCACCACGGCGACTGTCACCAGGCAACATTGTGGCTGATTGTGAGGTATTGCTGGTGCGGGGAAAGCTGCGGCTCTCTCACTTCTCATGTCTTTAAGATGAATGAGAGAGAGCTGTGTGTGCGCACCGCTGTTTTTATATCGACTCAGAATATCTCATGCATGTGTTGTCATGTGTGTGCAGGGGAACGGGAAATCCTCGTGTGTGTGTGTGTGCGCGCGTGTGTGTGTGTGTGTGTGTGTGTGTGTGTGTGTGTGTGAGAGATATGATCCGTAGCACAATGAAGCCAGTGCGTAAACACTGTGTAACGTGATGGGCTCTGTGTTTGCTGCGATGTGGTCAATCCTCAGTCTGATTGTTTGCTCTGGTGTTTTGATCTGTGAAGAACATGTCCAGGTTGTGATTCATCTCTGAATCAGAAGAAACGCAGGAGAAACCATATGCTCATTACAGTGATGCAAGAATTTTTTATTTTATTTTATTTTTTGAGCCAATTTCCCTAACTCTCATTATTATGATGCTAAAATAATCCTCATTACTGTATTTCTCATTACTCATTCTTCTATCACAATGCAAAATCAACAATGCTCATAAACTGGAATTATTCTTTTTTCTTTATTTATTTATTTGTTTGGTTGTAATTCTTATTACTATAAAGCAAACAATAATTATAGTTTCTGTAATATATTTTTTCCATTTTATTAAATTTTTCCCAGTTCTTTATTACCTTAATATAAACATAAAAATCGTTACTGCAATATTTTTTTTAAAATTTTCCTCATCAAAATTCTCATCACTGTAAAAAAGAATATTGTTTAATTAAAATTTTCTCAATTCTCATTATAATAATGTAAACATTTCTCATTACTATAATGTTAATAAAATTTTCCCCCAATTTTAATTACTTTAAATCAAAATGATTTGCCATTAGTGTAATGTTTTTTTATTAATAATTAATGTATTTGTTTTCACACACCCCCCTCCCAAATTATCATTACCATAATGTAAAACTAATTCTCATCATTGTAATGGTTTTCAACATAATTTATTTAATTTGTATTTTAGTTACCCCAGTTTTCGATCACAATAATGCAATTAAAAAAAATCGAATTGCACTAATTTGAAAAGCAATTGTAAAGCATCAAAAATCATTCGTAGTGGTTGTGCTTTAATTGGGTGATTTTAATAACAATAACTGTATAAAGTAAACAGTAGTGTGTGTGTGTGTGTGTGTTTGCACGTGATGCGTACTTTATGATAATGATGTGTCGAATGGAATTTGATCCCAGATGATCCATAAACAACACGTTTTTTGTTTTATTTCCCAGGAACTGAAGGGAAAGGGGGAAAGAGAGGGTGAGCTGAAGCTTTATAAACGTTAGTCAGAATGAGAATGAACCCTGAAAGCATTTCTATGGTAACCAGAGAGAGTTTTCTTCCCACGCTCCCCCTCCGTCTCTCCTTCCATTCATATCCCTCTTCTTTCTCCAATCCTGAAATGCGTATTTGTGCAGCTGTGTCATGTTGTTGCAGTCTTCTTCTTGTAGCATTTCCAGCACCATGAAATCATCCGAATGCAACACGAGCGTCTCCAGCATGTTGATGCAGAAGCGCAGCTGCTGATTGGTGGATGGATGTGATATGAGAGCGCTGGATCCGTCTGGAGGCAAACAGAACATCTGTAATGAGCGAAACCAGTCGTGACCGCCCTCACTGATGCATGCATCATGTACCACACATTTGTTTGGTTCTGGACGTGCGACAGATAAACATCTCAGGTAGTTAGGATGTTGATTTACAGTCCAGTCGTGTCTGATCGGGCTGCAGCGGCGCTGTTGTGCCACCTTTGTGTGTTTGCTCACTATAGATCTGTCATTAACAGATTCACCAGGACAAGATCTGGTTTTGAAGATTTTTTCTCCAAACTCATTATGGTTATATTTATATTTTCTACTCTAAAGTAGAAATACATGAACCGATCAAATGTAAACCTTGAATGCAGTGTCACTCTGGATAAAAGCATCTGCTTAATGCATAAATGCAAATCTATGAATGCTCCTAAAGCATCTTTATGGTTTGTAAATGATGATAGAAGCATCAGAGCCCTTTATCTGGCATCTGGATTTCACAGCGCGAGCGACATTATCGTGTTTTCACGGCTTCACCTCACAAACCCTCTGATTATCTGAAGGATTGTGATACGGTGCTGCATGATTCTGACCGTATCTGATCTGGAAACAGCGATAGGATGGTTTTCTTCTATTCTTCTGCTGACATGTTAGAGAGGTTTTATCAAAAGATTCTCTCCAGCCACCCGATCACTTTGAGTAGTTTAGTTTTTGTGCATGCTGATTTAAAAACTTACTAGTGTTTGCAACTAAATCTGCTTTGAGGTTTTATTGCAATTGAATATGATCTTGTCCTGGTGATTAACATCAAGCTTAGCAGATATGAATTCATATTTCAAGTGTTTAGCAGGAAAGTGCAGTTAGTTTCTGCACGAGGTGACGGTACATACATTCAGGACTTATTTAAAATGAGCTATGTGTGTCATACAATTTAGTCACTTTTGTTTACAATGACGAAACAAATTGTCAAATATATATCCATTGCCGTTATAATATACATTCTTAAACTTTACAAAAAAAAATTACAATACATTATGCATTCATGCTTTTGTTTCAAATAATTTAATTAATTATTAAGATTGGGGTGAAATGCTAAATTAAGTATTGTGCTGATTCTAGTGATGTTTTTTATTTTATATGTGTCCCTGCAGCACAGAAGCAGTCATCAGTGTCACAGACGTATATTTGTAGCAATAAACAACAATACATAGTATGAGTCACAATTATACATTTCTCTTTTATGACAAAAACCTTTAGAATAATCATGTTCCCTGAAGATATTTAGTAAATCTCCTACCGTAAATATATCAAAACTGAATGTTTGATTAGTAATATTCATTGCTAAGAACTTCATTTGAACAACTTTAAAGATGATTTTCTCAATATTTAGATTTTTTTGCTCCCTCAGATTCCAGATTTTCTAATAGTTGTATCTCAGACAAATATTGTCCTCTTAACAAACCACACATCACTGGAGAGATCATTTATTCAGTGCACAGATGATGTATGATTTTTTGGTTTTGTGCTCCAGGGTCACATGTGTCCTTTAAGTTTCCTGAGGATTGTGTGATTTTTCATGATTAGTTAATTGGTGAATGAATTAAAACGGTCTATTTTCTGTCTGTTTTTTAGTATATTGGGTGCTTGTATGTGGCAATCATTAAATATTATAGTGAAAAAAGTGTTCTTTTCCGAGCAAATGTCTAAAGACCGGCCTTCATTTAGAGTGCAGTTGACCTGCTGATTGTGTGTGTGAGAGAAAGTCCTCGTTCTTCATTAAAGCTATGAAATCTGTAACAGAGGACAGCCACTTAGAGCTACCTGCCACACTTGTTTGCCTGACCTTTCTGGATGGCGATCGATGCTGCGCAGCGTGTGTGAGCACCGCGGGGTTAACGGCGTCGCCGCAGGAACATCAGGAGAACAGTTACCGAACAGAGGCTGTGAGTCAGCCTCGTCTTTGTCCGTCAGCAGAGCTAAGAATAGCTCATGTAGGAATGCATCAGCGCTCCAGCAGATCAATATCTACTGTATTCACAGAATGCACAAGTGTGTTTACATCCGCCACAGATGCCCAGAGTTAGTCAGTGCGACGGCCGCCCACTTCAGCCAAAAAGAGCAAGACGCTCTGACGCGCTTCTGCAAGTTTGCAATAGTTCGATATCAATGCTGTAATAATTGAATTCCACCTAAAGCTTTCATTGATGCTGGAAGTGAAATGCAATTCTCAAAGGCCAAAGATGTTTTCCCATCTCCGTTTAATTTTCCTTTTGAGACAGGATTTTCTCTAAGAACATGTTCTCAGTGGGCTCTGTTTGAAATACATAGCCTATAATTACACTTAGAGCCCAAACACACACACACGCGCCTCATAATCGAGTCGGTTGTGGGCCGTTCTGATCAGACCCCTGGGACGCGTCAGCTTCTCTGAAGGGAAGTGTGTTAGCGCTGGGTAATGGACTGCTTTACAGTAAACAGGCAGAACCTGTAATCTGGTTAGACTCCACTGGTGTGATGCTGTGGAGAGCAGATTCAGAGCTGGGTGTGTTTGTGTGTGTTCAGATGCTCTCCAGGGGCAGGAAGTGTTGAGATTTCCCAGTTCACAGCTCCTTCAGTTAGGACATGTGCCGTCGCGCTCCCGTAATCACATGATTTCACCGATGTGGAAACACAGATGTCATTATTACACAGATACAGTAATTTACCGTATAAAGCAGAATGTCTCAGAATTTTGGATGAATAATTGAAATATGTATTCTGTGATGTGGACTCGTGCCTGTGATTATTAAAACGCAAAAAGACTACGTAAATATGAATTTTGCATGTAAAACATACTTCTTGAATTAATAATAATTACAGTTTATTGAAACATTAATTTTTAAGGAATATAACACTGTTTTGTTTACCTGTTTTTCATCTGCACTTTGCCAAAAAATAAAAGGAATTGTTCCAATTATTTGATTACATTTTTAAAAGATTAATTAATTTGTTAGTGTTATGCATTCATTTACTTTCTGATGTTTTTGATGATATTTTTTGATTAAATCATAAAATACAGAATTCAGATAAATTAAAACAGACAACACAATTTACAAAATTCTAATTATTGTTGAAAAGGATTAATTAAAATTTTAATATAAAATTGAATCCAGAAAAATAAAAATGAAGAAAACGGACTAATGCAAAAATTAATCAGATTTTATAGCATCAAAATCATTGTGTGAGCAGTTTTGCCAACTACTGTTATTTGCTGTCATTGAGATTACTATTATACTGTACTTTAACTACTAATATTTTGAATATATTTAGAAGTTTTTAAGTATTTTTCATTTTCATGGAAAGTTGTCTTAAATTAAATTATATTAAATTTAATGAGAAATGTTGCATTGACAACTGTGCAGTAAAAAAAAATAGATATACCTCTAGTAAACAAGTAGTTTGTGAGTGTAGGCAGACTGACTGGATTACATCAGCCGCAATGCTTCATGGGAGTGAGCCTTCTTCCTGTTTCTATGGGAACAGCGATTTCTCCGATTATTGTTTAGTGTATTCACCAGCAATTTGGCTTTCAAACATGATTGATGTTCATAAAACAGAGCTGATGTGAGCCTCTACAGAAGATGAGCATCAGGTTTATACAGAATAGTGCTCTGTGCAGGAAATAAATCAGATTTGTATTATTATGTTTTTTATTCTGGAGCCCTGGTTTTGTGTTCTGTACAGACGGGAGGCAAAGAATGACGTCTAAAATGTCAGTAGTTGGTAGCAAGACTACACTGGAGTGCATTTACACTGCCATACACATTTACATGTTTTTTATTTTTAATTAGTTCTGTCTGTATTTCTGATTTTGTAACTATCGAATGATGACACTTAATAACTGAACTCTGACTCTACTCTACTTAGAGTCAATAACTCTGTTGACTCTAACATTGCTAAAACAGGGCCATGAAAAACATTAAAAGTCTTGAAATAGATTTTTGTGAAAATAAAGGCCTTAAATAGCATTACGTTATTTTCACACACATTAAAAATTTGTAGATCGTTTTGAATAAAATATAATATTATCTGTTTATTTTGAATTATAGCCTTCATAATTAATAACTTTGATTTATTCTGGATTTAGTTATTGCTTCAGTCTAAAAATCTAAGAATGATTGAATTCTGAAAGTTGCTGTAGCTGTGATGTTTCCAAAAATAATAAAAACAAATAATTGACCATATTTCCCACAATGACTCCACTGTACTGTACTGTACTGTGATGTGCTGTTCTGTAGTTTATCTGTTGATCAGAGCTAGTTGGAGCCGTCTTTCTTTATTCTCTGGGATGCAGGGAGTTGGTCCAGAGGAAGGTCAAGGAATGGACTTTGAAACATTGTGAGGGACACACCATATTAGAAAGCGTGGCCAGAATGCTCTTCTCTCTATTTCTGGCGTCTCCTTGTTTGTGCACATGAATGGTGTTGACTGTGTTTCTAATGGGATTTAAGCTGAAGCGTAAGGTCTTCAGGACTCTGTCAGAACGAGCTGCTTCCTCCGCTGCTGCAGTATTTTTGTCTGTTTTATTCTCTCTCCCTCTCTCTTTCTCTCATGTCTGCTGTGATTTTGCAGAGGCTGGGATTTCACTCTTTATTTCTGGAACATGTTTATCCGTCAGACAACATTTCATCACTTCTGAATCACTGGCATATGATGCACGTGGGAGCGCAAGTTGTTTCCTGTCTTTGTTGGTTTGTTCTGAGGTTCATGTGTCTTTTTATAATCTTGTAGGCGGTCACTTCTTTATATTTAGGCATTCATTTGTGTCATGTCTTCCTCTGTGAGAACTTTTCAACTGAAATCCAATGGTACTTTGGCTTCCTGAAGAGCATTTCCAAATATTGCTTATCAGTTTCTGGAGTGTGTGTGGGAGGAGTCTGTTAATTTGACTGACCAATGGCAAACATAGGGTGGAGTCAGTAAGGGGTGGGAGGAGTTTTAGGGAAACCTGTTTGGAAGCAGTCATAGTTTTACCTTAATTTTCCTCTTCACAGTTTTCTGAATTTCAGTCTCTTTGGTTTGCACAAGCAAAATGCATTCTGGGAAATGCTTTTTCCACTCTAATCCACAAAAGTACATTTAATGAATGTGATAAAATGTATAAACTAAATATAAATATCTAAATTTGCCATTATTTCAAACATTTTTTTAAGTATCTTGTCGAGTTAAACTTGACGAAGGTAAAATAAAATAGTTATTAATTATAGTAACATTTGAGTAAGGTCACATTTATTTGAATTGATCTAGATATGTTTGTGCAGTATTTATTAGCCTTTGTCAGTGTTGGTTAATAAAAACACATTTGCTTGTTCATTGTTCACGTAAGAGCACAGTGCATTAATGTTAACAGATTAAAAAAAATGTTTTAGTAAATATTATAAAATGAACATTAAGTCTTCTAAATGCTGCAGAAATATGGTTCATTGTCAGTTAATGTTAACTAATGCAACCTTATTGTAAAGTTACCATCTTCTTTGAATTTGATTGTGAAGTAGTTTTACAATACATGTATATTTAAACCACAGTTCTGCATCCTTTCTGAAACCTCAGGAACGGCTCTTTAGATGCTTGAATGATGTCATCAGGATCTAGAGAGAAAAGAGAGGTCGACTTCCTGTTTTACATGAGCTTAAACGGGTACACACTGATGAAAGAGCACAGGTTAATTATGCTGGTAAAATGAGTTTTTATGGTAATTTGATTTTAAAGTTGTGCACACCTCAAACAGACTCACACATGTGTAAATGAAGGACAGTTGTTGTGGTGATTATACCCTTCGGCCTGGTTTGGAAAGTTCTAGAGTAATCAGCACTTTAGCTGTGTGTGTGTGTGTGTGTGTGTGTGTGTGTGTGTGTGTCCCTCCTCAGCACATTCAGCTGTAATGAGCCGATGTCTAATGGTGGAGACAGATCTTCGAGTTGAGCAAGGCACAAGGTTGATGTGATATAAGGAGAGAATGTGAAGTGAATGATTGTCTTGACATGATGTGGACAGTCTGTCCTTGTTAATGACAAAGCCCTGTTCATCTAATCTGAGATAAGTGTAGCTCTGTTTTCATTTGCTTGTGGATGTTAGTGACGCTTGCGGTTAGTGTGCCTCAAGAGGATGTTCTACTTCATGTCATGTTAATTAATGGACGCCACATAAAGATGCTGTTCTTTTGGTTTTGAATCAATAAATGAATGAATTCACATGAAACTAATGGAGTGTGTAATGAATGTGAAAGGCTGTGCAGACGTGTGTGTGTGTGTGATATTCCCTGCATTCCCAGGAAAAAGCAAACCTCTCACACACACACACTCCTTCTGGCTTGATCATGGAGCTTTCTAACTAGACGAGTGTAAATGTTCATGCATGTGTATTATGATTCTGATTAGCTATGTTTTTCTGTGTCATCATCAGATCGGTTGGCACAGGGCTCAACTCTCCTGCCAAGACCAACTCCATGGAAAAAAAACTGCATCTCAAAAGCAAAGAACTGCAAGACACTCAAGACAAATGTCACAAGGTGAGAGCACAGAGATTTCTGGGGAGAGTCTGAATGAAAACCGATAATAATTAACTGGAATATTTAAAGCAAGTTAAACTGCATTTACACACCAACTTCTACTTTTCCTTGCTATTTCCCCCAAAACTTAGAACTGTGTTTGCATCTCACAATTCTCTTCTCTGTTCAGAATTGCAAGTTTATATCTTGCAGTATATAGACGGTTTCAACGGCATCAACATAAACAAACGTTAATGCGCGTGAGCACTTTTGTGGACCTAACTTAACTTCCGGTAGACTCCAAATAGAATCAATAACAACAGCCAAGTCCCTCTAGAGTATATATTTTTTGATAACAAACAAAATGTGTTTTCTGTGTGGATCAGGCGGACTTAATGAAAATGCTAATTCATTATTTGCCAGCAGGAGATGTTTTAAAGCATAGACATAAAGCGCGAGAAATAGAGGTTTCCCCAGTAACAGCTGTAAACAAAGCAGAGCTGGTACGCTCACACGCTGCTTTATCACGCATATAACATGCAAGTCTTCCTTCAGAAATACAGCGATATAAAAACACCTGTGCCTCGTTTTGATATTTAAACATAAATGTAAGGAATTATTATTATTACACGTGCAGTACGTTACGTAACGTTACTCATGTTTTTTTTAAAAGAAGCCTTTTTGAAAATCGATCAGTTTTAAAATTGTTGCGAGTCTCCAAAAATAAATAAATGTATGGGAAACACATCCCGCAGCACAGCCACCTGAGCCCAACTTCAGTCTACTCATCACCTTGGCTTTAACTGCGTTTGTAGATGGCACCGCAGCCAGACCCATATACACAACACAGACCGGAAGTTAACTTAGGTCCAGGCGCGTGCGCCCGATGAAACCGTCTATTGCAATTTTGCACAAGAAAATTCTGAATTGTGAGTTGCAAAAAATTGCTAGGAAGAAAATCTGAATTATGAGATTAAAAAATTTGAATTAACTTTTTTTAATTAAATTAAATTTTTATATCCTATGATGGAAACAAGCTTCCAAAGAACCTGTTATTTGGTACACTACTGTAATATTATAAAGTTAAAATTAACTTGTTTGTATCAAACATTTAAATTGCATATACAATATTTTTTTTTAAGGATATAATTCTACTCCAACTTGTTGTTCAAATATAAATATTTAAACGTTAGCTGTTATAAAATGTTTGATTTTTTTTTTTCAAACCTAATTTTTCTGAGGCTGAAACACTCATTGATTGATCGATTAAACAAGAAAGTTGTTCTGCTTCTTTCAACAACTTCGGATGTTCACTCATGTTTATTTGGTGCAGTAACTAGAAGTAAAGCAGAAGAGATGATTGGTTCGTGTGTGTGTGAGGTTGTGGTTGTGTTGGCGCTGTCCGAGCGCTGCTGTACAAGCCATTTAGACCTGGTGCTTGTGTTTGTGGCCGCTCAGATGGAGCAGGAGATCTCCCGGTTTCAGCGTAAGATGACTGACCTGGAGTCAGTGCTCCAGCAGAAGGATGTGGAGCTCAAAGCCTCCGAGACCCAGAGGAGCATCCTGGAGCAGGACCTCGCCACATACATCACCGAGTGCAGCGTGAGTGACGCTCAGACTCTCCTTACAGGATCATAACAGTCACTCATTAATCATAATGCACTTTAATTATAGAGACGAGCAGTCTGTGGAATAAATTAATAGGATATTTTGCCATAAAGGCAAAGAAATTGGCAAAATATCATAAAAAGAAAAACATTTTGTAGAAAGAATAAAGGACCAAACAAATCATTTTAATTTGGTTCTGATTTTTTTTTGTGATTTTTTTTTTTTTATTTATTTATTTATTTATTTATTTTTTTATATACTGTATTTTTACTGTAATTTAATTTTTATTAATTTATTTATGTGTTTATTCCCACAGTAATTTATTTCCAAATTTCAATAAGAAATAAAAAATACAAAAATAAAGTTACAAATAAATACAGAAAATAATTAAAAAAGGTAAATGTTGTAAAAATGAATTTAATACTAAATGTAGTTTAAAATCTAATTATAAAACAGCTCTATTATTTGTAAAGAGAGAGCCAGACAATTTACACATCTTTCTCTCGCTCTTTTGCAGTGTGAAATATTCATCTATATAATACGTATTGTTAAAAGTTGACCAATTTGAAAAGATTTGCAGCTTCATCTTACCTCGCTCTCTTTAACATTAAACTGAAGCTTCGCGCTCTGCTTCTGTGAACAGTAAACCCCGCCTACTTTGATCTGATTGGCCATCTCAGTCAGTTTGACATTGACGAGCACTGTTAGACCGCTGAGGCTTTGGTTTAAAGCTCCTAGTATGTGCAACTGGTTCAGATGTGTTAAAGTTTGGGAAAAAATGCAGTCTTTTAATTTCAGAATCTACACAACCTGAAACATGTATGTAAATTAATGAACGGTTTGTTATTTCCTTCCACGTATTTTGATGCAAAATTTGGAATGCCGCATAAGAAACCTACAACATCATGAAAACAGCAACATGCTTAAAATCTAAAAATGTGCTTATTTGGTACAGATCATTTTTAGTTTTAGTTGGTAAGTAAACATGTACACAAACTACAACGGAAACACTTAACAGAATAGCAGGTGTTATTGCATTTCACCTACTATTATTACTACCTACTACTTATTATGTGTGGAAAAGAATCTTTTGAAAATGGTATTACTGATACTTACTTTACACAAGTTTCCCAGGAAGAGAAGATTTAGTTCTCTTAAAGCACACAGGAAGGAAATGGTGTTCATTAGCAAACATTTTATGCAGTATTATATAATGTTGTGTTTGGGGATCAAGATCTACTCTTTTAAAAGTGCTGAAGCCAATCGACTGTCATCTCACTGTAGATGAACTCTCACTGAACCCCAGAGCATAACTTTTGATCATACGCCTCTAAATATGAACCAAGCCATTACTACTAACTCACAATGAGAAGTTACAGAACGAGTCTCCAGGATGACTGGGTGCTTCCTCAACAAACAAACCAATCAGAAAGAAGTTCATTATTAACATTCTCACAGATCTATTGTGCATCCTTATCATCCATAACAGATGTACAGCATTATTCACTATTGTTGCATTAACATAGCGATCTTGGGATTTTAGTGTGTTAGTAACATCGCCCATCTGTTCTTTTTCTTCAAAGTCCATAAAAATAAAAATCAGTCTAATTTGAGATGAAGAAGTAAGGCTGATCATCTCTTGGTGTTTAGGAGTGTAAGCTTTCCTTCTGGCAGTATCTATAAAACGTATCTATCGTTTTATATCTACAACAGCTAAACTGACTCGGTTTCATATCTGTTTTTAATGCAAAGACACACGCTGATAAAAGCACTCTTGGCTCGCTGTTCATTTTTTGTTCTGACCTTGCGTTCCAACCGCCGCTGCATCTCCACATAACAGACGTGTGTGTGTGTGTGTGTGTGTGTTCAGAGTCTGAAGCGCAGTCTGGAGCAGGCTCGTGTTGAAGTGTCACAGGAAGATGATAAAGCTCTCCAGCTCCTCCATGACATCAGAGAACAGAGCAACAAACTCCAGGAGATCAAGGAGCAGGTGAACAAACGCACTTCACCACACCATCACTGTGAGATCCTCGCTTTAAACAACTGTTTTACTATTCATTTATGTCTGTGATGCTCCGCTGTATTTTCAGCATCATTCCTCCAGTCTTCAGTGTCACATGATCTTCAGAAATCACTCTGATATACAGATTTACTGCTCAAGAAACATTTCTGATTATTATCAGTGTTGAAAACAGTTGTGCTGCTCAATATTTCTGAAGAAACAGTGATACATTTTATTTTTCAGGATTCACAGATGAATAGAAAGTAAAAAAAGAAGCATATTAAAGCAATACTCCCCAAGAAGCCGTGGTTTAAAGTGAATTTATAACAGCTGAGTGTTGTAGTTAGGTACAAGCTTTTATAAACTCTCTGTAAACCACGGCTCCACTGGGATTATTGCTTTTATAAAACGGTTATTCCATATGCGTGGTATGGTTTCACAAAATAAAACAAATAAGAGTAATGATATTAATAAACGCAGTATTCTTCCACCAAACAATGTAGTTCCTCTGAATCAGTTGTGGTTGCTATGAAGTAGTTGCTGAGCAACACACAAACTTAAACAAAGGTGATTTCTGAAACAGCTTTGAACTTGGCTCAGCCAATCAGAATCAAGGACCAGAACTATCTGTTTTATAATAACTGTTTTTATGTAATTGAAAACTTTTGTAATATTATAAATGTTTTTACTGTCACTTTTGAATTTATTGCATTCTTGCAGGATAACCCCGAACTATCAAAAATATGAAGCAAATATGAAATTTTTTAAACCGATTTTTGTGTGAAAACTATATTTAATATAGTAATTTGTTATTCATCAAGTAAATAATATTGAATAAGCACATGGCCACACTTCCATTGGCTCGACTTTATTAGCCACACATTCTCAGAACTGAATCCTGTAATTGAGGTCAGTCTGAAGAGACTCATCTAAACACAACTAATCACTAATCAACACGCATCATTAAGTTCCTCCACAAGCAAATCATGTTGCTTTTTCCTCAGGTTCCAGGTTTATTGGTGTTTTCCTTTCCGCATGTAGTCATTTGTTCAGAATAAGATCCTGTCAGTGATTGAGACAAACACAGTGTTCTTCCTGACTACTGCACTGGTGTGATTTCCTGTAGTGTCTGCTTGCATATAAACCAGTGAGCCCCGACTATTATAATGCAGTTAACATGTACATATATACATGTTAGATTAGTCTGATCGTTTATTGATGAACACAGCCCTGAAGTGCAGACGTCAGGCAAACATGATGCGGTTTAAGTTAGGTTAGTTCTGTGCATGTGAGCATGGCCATGAGCTCAAGGCATTATGGGGAATAATATTTCTCTGACTGAACTAGAAACAAGAATTAGTGGATAATCCTGTGACGAGCTCGTTTTTAAACCCTGAGTACTGGATCTGAGAACAGCTTTGTCCCAAAACAAACAGAATTTACAGAGAAGAACAGCAGTAAACTGAGCCGTCAGATGAAGACAGATCTTTGTTTTGTGTGCCGGTTTAAAAAAAAGTTGCATTTATTTGATCAAAAATACATTAAAAACTGAAATAATAGTATAAAAATAAAAACCGTTTTCTAATTGAATATCTAAAGTGTAATGTATTTCTGTGATGCTCCGCTGTATTTTCAGCATCATTCCTCCAGTCTTCAGTGTCACATGATCTTCAGAAATCACAATAATATACTGATTTACTGATTTAACTCAACAATAACATTTCTGATTATTATCAGTGTTGAAAACAGTTAAGCTGATAAATTTTTTGTGGAAACTAATATTTTTTTTTTTCACAGATGAATAAAAAGTTCAGAAGAACAGTATTTATTTGAAATATAAACTTTTGTAACATTATAAATGTTTACTATCACTTTTGATCAATTTAGTTAATCCTTAATGAATAAAAGTATTAATTCTTTAAAAATAATTCTTCCTGACAACAACGGTTTGAACAGAAGTGAATACTGTAACAACCAACATTGTTCTGAAGTAACATTTAACATATGTTTTGTTTGCTGCTATAATGTAGACATTGTTTATGAAGATACTTGTAGAGAACTATATTTATTACACATATGAAGAACATTGGTGTTTGCTTGATAATAACTGCAGATTACTAAAAGACCTCTGTTGTGAGTTTTTATTAGCATGCTAAACGTTTTGCTCTCGTTGTGTCTAACTGATTGACGTCTCGGCAGATCTTATCCACAACACAGCCTTCACTGTCAGTCTCCTCCGATCAATATCAGCTCGATTCAATCTCCAGATCCTCCTCTAACAATCAGTCCCCACACACACACACACATACACACACACACACACACACACACACACACACACACACACACACACACACACACACACCCAGACATTAGCTATTAATCAGGTCAGATTAATATTAAAATCAGTCAGGTCAAAATTAGTTAAATAAATGCATTTTGAAATATAATTATTTAAACAAAACCAAATAGATTAATAGCTAATAATACATAAATGATAATTTGATCACAAATAGATTATTTTTAATTATGCTGTGACTTCTTGAATGCAGAAATCTAACCTGTTTCTTAACCATTTCGTTTATGTAGGACTGAAAAATATGCATTGCATTAAGTTTATTAGTTTTACTTTATGATAAAACTATGCAACCCAAATGCAATTCAGATGCATTAATCTTAAATTTAGGCTTAAATAATGACCAGCAGTTTCGTTGTTTAATGCATTATCCAGACTCTATTGCTGTGACTGTGTGATATTTCATGAACACATAATCATTCATTGAAGTGTCATTTAATAGTGATATTTTCCATTAGGGTTCACTTAGAGCAGCTTTAAATGGCTCGATGATGGACTTTCAGAGCGTGATTGTGAATCACAGTCCCTCTGAACAAACATCTATATGGAGCAATCCTGTAATTTGCCAACTAAAACATAATTTGTCTCTTAAATGTTTCCTATTTGGATCCAAACTAAGATGCTGTCTTTGGTGGAACTGAAATGAAGGGAAGGGCTTGAGAAAGTGTGTTTCTATCAGACCTCTAAACTCAATTAACCTCGTGGAGAATCTCAGCCTGCAATCATTCACATTATATTTCAGCCGCTCGTTTAATTCTGTTACTCGCTCAAACCCTCACTAACCTGTCTGTCTGCTGTCAGCGGGTCATTTCACAGGAACAGCAGAGCCTTATCACCGCAGAAACACACAGACGTCTTATCTTTGTTAAAAAAGAACTAATTAAAACTATCAACATTTTTTTTTTTTACATATTAAGAACATTAAACATTGTGTTAATTGAAATAAAGCAGAAATAAAAGAAAAAATCAAATGCAAAGAAAAGTTTTGAATTGAAAATTTTGGCGAGTATCTGAAATAAAATGTAAAAAATTATAGTAAATTTTAATAATAAAATTACGAATACTTAAAATGGACTACGAATATAAAACTAAAGCCAATTAATGGTTGAAAACTATGTATGTAAATAATACTAAAGTAACCCTGCTCATGAGGTTATTATTGATAACACATTACTTTAAAAACATGTTGTTAATTGAAAAAAAAAAGTAAAAGTGAAAGTGACATTCAGCCAAGGATGGTGACCCATACTCAGAATTTGTGCCCATCCGAAATGCACACCCACACAGAGCAGTGAACACACACACACACACACACACTGTGAACAGGGAGCAGTGGGCAGCCATTTATGCTGCAGCACCCGTGGAGCAGTTGGGGGTTCGATGCCTTGCTCAAGGGCACCTAAGTCGTGGTATTGAAGGTGGAGAGAGAACTGTACATGTACTCCCCCCACCCAGAATTACTGCCGACCTCGTGAGTCCGAATCTCTAACCACTAGGCCACGACTTCCCCCAAAAATAAAGGTGAAATAAAATAAATATTACATGACAAAAACTAGAAATGTACTAAAAATTTAAATAGAATGAAAATTAACTTTTTACCCTTATGCATTGTTGGGGAAATTTTCGTCGTAACGTTGAGTCTTAATTTGGACACAACTTTCTCTGTTTTTCAGCAAATGTAATGATTTTTGGTGACAAATCTTATTTTGACACATATTTTGGGAAAATGCACTGACAATTTTCAAAAACTCAACAATACACTGTGGGCAAATTCACTACCCTTAGTTATGTTCGTGGATGAAAACATCCACTAAATTAAACTGCTGAAAAAAGGAATCAGCTAAATATTTATTTTCTAATTTTTTTTGCATAGATCTATTAATCAACCTCAGTCCTGATCAAAACTACCAAATGTAAAAAAAAATTTTTAAAAATCCCAAATTATAACTCTTTAATTATCAAGATCATAAATGATGTCACTGATTTGGGGAAAAACACGCACAAAATGACTTATTTTCAATATAAAAAGTAATTGTGGACTGGATATTTGTTTAACTTTTTATCACAGTCTTGGGCATGTTAAAGATTAGTAACAACATTGTCTTTGATGCATTGTTAGTTTTTGTGCAGCATTAAATTAAAAAAAATTCTCCCTCATTTATTGTTCGTGGCTGTTTTTGCCCCATCGACTTCCATTATGACGACATTTTTTGATTGCAAATCCATGACACCATAAAATCATGCATTCTTGATGGTAGTTTTCCCTGTTGGGAAGAGGTAAAATATGTATTTTTTACAGTTGATCACTAGGTGGGACCATTAACCCTTTAGATATCTGTGCAACAAAAAGCTTAGTTTCTGGTTCATATATGGAGCTATATGGAGTGTTACAGCATATAATATTGTGTGTGTGTGTGTGTGTGTGTGTGTGTGTGAGAGAGAGCGAGAGAGAGACCTTAGCACACTTAGCTTGATGTATTTGAGAAAATCAAAATGTTCACCTCAGATCTCAGAACTACATGAAGTAAACAAAAACAAAGTAAGTGTATTTATGCACCTGCAGCCTTTAGATGTTTGATGATGCATGCCATCCTGCTGGTAATTTAATGGTGAGGAGAGCAGCAAGCAACATGAGATAGGGCTTGACTTGTACCAAAGTTTTAGAAATGATTGTGCAGCTTGACCCCTTCAGCGAGCTGCAGGGTGTATGGTCTTCTCCCTCTGACACCACAGACTCAGAGTTAGATCCTGATTTTATTGTGGCACCCTTATCATCCTCTCACGCTTCCACTGAAGGTGAGGAGGATTCAGAGGATCCTGTATCAGGGTGGATTGGGAGAAATGGTAAAGTGTGGTTTTCCACCAACGTGGAGACAACTCACTTTCTTCAGCCTGCCAGAGGCGTGACTCCAGGGACGACGTGTTATGCCATTGCAAGGGTCCAGAAGTGTGTGTGTGTGTGTGTGTGTGTGTGAGAGGGAAAGAGACACCTGTATGCACTTACCTTGATGTATATAAAAAAAATCTAAATATGCACCTCAGCTCTCAGAACTACATGGAGTAAACAGACAAAGTAAGTGTATTTATGCACCTGCTGCCTTTTGATGGTGAGAAGCACAGACGGTCTTTGTGTGAAATGCTTGTCTTTTTTCGATGGTAAAGCCTGTCTAAAATCTTAAAATGCTTCAAGGATACACATGCATCAGATTTATGAACATCATTTATTATGAACCTAAATGCAATACCAACTTCAAATAAACTGCAGCTCGCTGGAGGGGTCAAGCTGCACAATCATTTCTAAACTTTGGTACAAGTCAAGCCCTTTCTCTTGTTGCTTGCTGCCCTTCTCACCATCAAATGAACAGCATGGATGGCATGCAAGTGTTTAAATCCACATAGCTTGTGTTTGTTTAGCCTGTATTTGTCACCACCATTAAAAGGCAGCAGATCTGAGGTGTACATTTTGATTTTCTCAAATACATCAAGGTTAATGGTCCCACCTAGTGATCAACCATAAAAATTAAAAATTTTACCTCTTCCCAACAGGGAAACTACCAACCATCAAGAATGCATGATTATATGGTGTCATGGCTTTGCAATCAAAAAATGTTGTTATAATGGAAGTCAATGGGGCAAAAACAGCCACGAACAATAAATGAGAGAGAACATTTTTTAATTTAATGCTGCACAAAAACTAACAATGCATCAAAGCCAATCTTGTTACTAATCTTTGGCATGCCCAAGACTGTGATAAAGGGAAAAAAATACATCCAGCCACAATTCACAAAGTCATTTTGTTAGTTTTTTCCCCCCAAATCAGTGACATAATTTATTAACTTGGATATTAAAGATTTAAAATCTTCAGGACTGAGGTTGATTAATAGATTTATGTAAAAAAAATCCATCTAATACATTTTTACAGCAGTTTAATTTAGTGGATGTTTTCATCCCGAAAGGGTAATGAATTTAAACAACGCAAAAGGGTTAAATATTTTTAAAAAGCTTATCAATTATTTTAATCAAAATAATATATAAAATATTAGAAAATGACCAGGGTTATTATTGTTACCTAAAACAATAAAAAACCGACTCGGTAGGCATGTTATTTATTTTTTAAAACCATATAAAATCTGGCTCTCTACTGGCTGGTTATCATATATGTGTCCCTGCAGCACAGAAGCAGTCATCAGTAGCACAGGTATATTTGTATCAATAGCCAGCAGTAAATTGTATGGGTCAAAATTATTTGTTTTTCTTTTATGTCAAAATTCATCAGGATATTAAGTAAAGATCATGCTCCATGAAGATATTATGTATATTTCCAACCATAAATATATCAATATATATTAATATCAAAACTAATTTTTTGATTAGTAATATGCATTGCTAAGAACTTCATTTGACCAACTTTAAAGGTGATTTTCTCAATATTTAGATTTTTTTGCTCCCTAAGATTCCAGATTTTTGAAGAGTTGTATTTCAGACAAATATTGTCCTCCTAACAAACCAGACATCAATGGAAAGATTAATCCACTTTTAGATTATGTATAAAATTGACCTTTTATGACTGGTTTTGTACTCCAGGGTCACATAGAGTAGTTTTGTGTAACTGTGCTGAAGTTTCCCCAGAAGAGCATGTTGTGTGAGTTTTCTGTGGATGTGTTTGACGTGTTCAGGAGTATCACGCTCAGCTGGAGGAGATGCAGGTGACCATCAGGCAGCTGGAGGAGGATCTGTCTGCCGCTCGCCGCCGCAGTGACCTGTACGAGACCGAGCTGAGAGAGTCACGACAGACCAGCGAAGAGCTCAAGAGGAAAGCCGCCGAATACCAGCAGAGGATCCAGAAGGTGTGTGTGTGTGTGTGTCTGTTCAGTCAGTGTCCAGTTACACTACAAAACAATTATTTTTTTTGTTTTGTTTCCAGCTCAGGGTGTGTATAACAGATTTTTTTCTTATTTTAGGTTTTAACTTGCATTAAATTAGTATTTTTTGGCAAATTCGTATTAGAAGCAAATCTGAAATAGATTTGGCATTATTATCCTATCTTACAAAATCTTACCTTATCTCTAGTCAGGAAATCTTAAATTGCATCAAGTTCAAGAATCCACTCTCAGGTCTGTTACCAAGCAACCAACACTGTGCAGCTGCTGCTGATGTAAACAGAACTGTTACCAAGCAACCAACACTGTGCAGCTACTGCTGATGTATTTGACAGTCTTTAACAGTGTCTGCAAAGAGGTCAACTGACACTGTAAAATAAGATAACGTTGTTCTGTAATGACTTTTGTCATAAATGTGGTCCTTACTGAAATGGTTATGCTTACCAAACAGGTAAGATAAAATTTTAAAGTTAGGATCTTTCTGTAATACACTTCCCGGTTACCCAGAAAATATTTTATGCTTTTTATTTTATATTTTAAACAAGCAAAATAATCTGCACAATGTTTTCTGTTTGAAATACGATCTTTTGCTTACCCCATTGGCAGATTATTTTACTTGTTCTAAGCAAAGACTTGTTTTTCTGAAAACAAGACAATAATTTTTACTTTTCTAGAAAATACTTTTTGATTTAAGAATTTTTGGATATCTTGGCTGGTAACAAGACAATAAACATCCAAATAAGAAAAGCATTTTTTTGCAGTGAATGATGACAATATCTAGTACAGACACAACCACAGTATCTCTACACAGCCAGTCAAGTGCTTGAACACATTTGGTCATTCTTTGTATATAAATTAAATTACATATTCTGTCACTATATTAAAATTAATATATATATATATATATATATATATATATATATATATATATATATATATATATATATATATATATATATATATATGCACACCATATAAATGTAATGTAAATTATCAAAATCTCCCTGGTCTATGAATACAGTAGGTGTTGTCTGTGTGTGAGGGGTTATTCTTTATGATCCTGTCATGTGATTTCTGGACTGTGTTTGTGTGTTGTGTTCAGGCGAAGGAGCAGGGGAAAGCAGAGGTGGAGGAGCTGCTCTCTAAACTCGAGAAGGTACTAATCAGTCAAACACACAATGAAATTCATCTGTATCCATATCTCAATAATTCATCCGTCAT
The DNA here is from genome assembly GCF_023724105.1 of Carassius gibelio. Taxonomy (NCBI): domain Eukaryota; kingdom Metazoa; phylum Chordata; class Actinopteri; order Cypriniformes; family Cyprinidae; genus Carassius; species Carassius gibelio. The sequence goes on along the minus strand of NC_068400.1, from coordinate 10,113,152 downwards.
CAGATCATACGCTAGACACAAACCTCTCTAAACATCCTCTACTCGCTGCTCTTCATGCTGGGAAATCTCTATCTGGTCAAGTAGTTTCATTTAGAGAGGACACTTCTTCATGAATAAATGTTTTTATAAAATGTGATAAGCTCATCTATTAAAACTGTACTCTCGAGCACTATGTTTTACTGAAAATTAGCATTTTCTATTCAAAGTTTGCACATATTTATAGAAAAACCCTTTTAAAAAGGTACTTGATGTTATACTGAGAGCCGTGCGTACAGAGTAGATCACAAATAACAGGAAGGTTGACCAAATAATGTTTCGATTCGATATTCTACTCTATGGGCCCTATTTTAAAGATCTAAACACAAAGTGCAAAGCGCACGGCGCAGGTGCACTCAGGGCGTCTCCAAATTTAGCTATTTTAACGATGAAAAAACAGTCTGTGTTATCAGTATCATTTTTGGAATGGGCTGTCGCTATTCTCTTAATGAGTTCAATAAACCAATCAGAGTGTCATCTCCCATTCCCTTTAAGAGCGAGATGCACTTGTGCCATGGCGGACCGCTATTTACATGGCGGAAAAGCTGAACGTTTCTCAAGCGAAGAAACTGATCTGCTCATGCGCGAAGTTAAAGCGTGCGAGCAGATCATCTACGGGATAAGCAGGAATCCACCAAAGCTTCCCGAGGTGAAGGCGTGGGATAAAGTAGAATTTCATCCATCATTATAAGTAGTAATAGGCTGAATTGCAAATAGCTAGCCTAATTCTAATACACGCAATGACTATCCATCATTACATTTTTATATTTATGTAGCCTACACAATAATATTCTTTTACACTGTAATCCTTTTGTTTTTAATATTTGGCATGTTTGTGTGATGCACATCCTTGTGTGTAATAAGCAAATTCAACGCACACTTGTGGACCTGTCCAGATGCACATTTTCTTCCAACGCACTCTTTAAATATCAAAAAAATATTGCACCATTAACTTTAGACTTTAGAGCAGGTTTGAGTTGGTCTATGGCGCAGTCTATTTTGAGCTCCTTAAAATAGCAATGCGCCTGAACACACCTCTGTTTTAGACCAGCACGCCCATGGGCACACAAATGGGCGCAAATGCATTTGATAATTAAACAATATGGTGCTGGATGGGAAAATGCGAATGGCACCGGACTGAAACTAGCAAACACACTTGCACTGCGCTTTGCGTCGCATTGCGCCGGGTACATTACAGGGCCCTATATCTTCAAAAACTGACTTTTATTTTATTTTAATCGTTAAGGTGGACCATTGTTTTTTAGCCAAGCTTTTTTAGGAGTCCTGTTTGCAGTGGAACCAGAGTATATGCTGTTTTAAAAAAGTAGCTAAAATTTGTATTTTATTTTAGTTTATCTTGAAGTAAAAAAAAACGAAAACTGAAATTTATATATAGACTGTTTCAACGGTATCAACATAAACAAACGTTAATGCGCGTGAGCGCTTTTGTGGACCTAACTTAACTTCCGGTAGACTCCAAATAGAATCAATAACAACAGCCAAGTCCCTCTAGAGTAGATATTTTTTGATAACAAACAAAATGTGTTTTCTGTGTGGATCAGGCGGACTTAATGAAAATGCTAATTCATTATTTGCCAGCAGGAGATGTTTTAAAGCATAGACATAAAGCGCAAGAAATAGAGGTTTCCTCAGTAACAGCTGTAAACAAAGCAGAGCTACGCTCATACGCTGCTTTATCACGCATATAACATGCACGTCTTCCTTCAGAAATACAGCGATATAAAAACACCCGTGCCTCGTTTTGATATTTAAACATAAATGTAAGGAATTATTATTATTAAAAGTGCAGTACGTTACGTAACGTTACGTTACTCATGTTTATTTAACGAAGCCTTTTTCAAAATCGATCAGTTTTAAAATTGTGGTGAGTCTCCAAAAATAAATAAATGTATGGGAAACACATCCCGCAGCACAACCACCTGAGCCCAACTTCAGTCTACTCATCACCTTGGCTTTAACTGCGTTTGTAGATGGCACCGCAGCCAGACCCATATACACAACACAGACCGGAAGTTAACTTAGGTCCAGGCGCGTGCGCCCAATGAAACCGTCTATATAAAAAAATCTATATATAGACATCTCTATATTAAACACACACACACAAAAAAATATTTTGTTGCTAAAAAATAAAAATGGAAAATATAAACATAAAAACAGATTAAAAATAGGAATAAAAACTTTAATAGTATTTCAGTGATCGTACAATAACACTGATTGGAATGCTGATAATGTTTTGAATGTTTTTTTTTATTTTATTGTATTTTTCAGTATCAGCCTGTTCTGACTAATGCAGTTCATAAATAAACATATAACTGTTGGTCAATCCTGATATAGTCTAGTTTTAGACAAACAACAGTGCGGTCATCTCTGATCACTATCCTCGTCGTCCAGGTGCTAAACGTCTCTTTTCGAACACTGCCTTGTCATTGACTTCCCCTGCGCTGACATTATAATTTCACACTAATTCCACACTCGTCTGCTGTGTGTGAAATAAAGAGACTTAAGAGCTTCTGTGTTCCAGACGAACGCCGAGCAGCAGCTGAAGATCCAGGAGCTGCAGGATAAACTCTCAAAGGTGCAGTGTTCAGTTCTACTGTATGTTATAATGCATTACAGTCGATTACTTTAGTGTGTAATTACATAGTTTAATCCACCGTGATGGACAGTAACATCCACTAGAGTCTGTATGTTAGCATGGTTTCCCATGGACCAAAGAGTAACGACAGGCCTTAACCTCAGTACTCTCAGAGTAAGCTCTGCATTGGTTTGACCTTTGACCCTGCAGGCGGTGAAGGCGAGCACAGAAGCCACAGAGCTGCTGCAGAACATCCGTCAGGCCAAAGAGCGTCTGGAGCGAGAGCTGGAGCGTCTGCACAGCAAATCTGACCCCAGCGACACGCTGCGCAGACGCCTGCGAGAGACCGAGGTGCACACACTCAAACACACGCGCGCACATTCACACACACACACACACGCGCACTCACACACACATACTCACACGCACACACAGATAATGTGCACTATGCGCTGCTGGTGGATTGTGGGACTGACAGAAGAAAGTGTTAATGCTTCTATTAGGCAGAAATCATTGTTCACACCATTAGGACGAAAGGACAAAATATAAGCTGCATAAAGAAAATCTCTATATTTTGATATGAATCATTTTTAATTGCTGTAATATGCCTGAATATTTTCTTTTTT